>NW_007726285.1:297043-386536 GCF_000696425.1 Galeopterus variegatus | reverse complement strand
TATATATATATATATATATTTTTGTCTTTTTCCGTGTCCGGCAACAGATCGCAACCCTCAGTGTTGCCCCCATACCGGACCCGGGGACCGGCAACGGGATCGCAACCCTCGGTGCTGCTCCCGCGCCTCGCTCAGCCAGTGAGCGGGAACCGGTCTGTATGTGGGATCCGAACCCTCGGGCGGGAGCGCCGCCGCCGCGCTTCCCAAGCGGTGCACTTATCCAGTGCGCCACCGGGCCGGCCCAGTATATATATATATTTTTAAAAAGATGACCGGTAAGGGGATCTCAACCCTTGGCTTGGTGTTGTCAACACCATGCTCAGCTAGTGAACCAACTGGCCATCCCTATATAGGATCTGAACCCGTGGCCTTGGTGTTATCAGCAGCACACTCTCCCGAGTGAGCCACGGGCCGGCCCTCAATAAATAAATATTTTGAGCTTTGCTGGATGTACAGTGTCTGCTGCAATCACTCAACTCTGTCATTGTAGAACAAAAGTAGTCATAGATGATGTGTAAACAGATGAGTGATTGTATTCCAGTAAAACTTTACTTATGCAAAAACAGTGGGTTGGAGCTTGCTGACCCTGCTCTCTAGGAATACTTTTTAGGAGAAGAGTATTACTAGGATCAGTGAGCAGAAATTCTGGTTGGCTTCTTTTAAAATACTGTGGGTTTTAAAAGTCTGTTATCAATGTTTATGAAGAATTGTCATGCATAAAGCATCTCTTTAAAGGATGTCATGGGGAGAGGAGAAGGTGAAGAAAACTGCAGTAAAATAATTATTTGGAATTTCTCTTTTGCAGCACCCCTTCCCCCTGCCATCACTCACACTGATGGCGAGTTCCCTGCTCCAGCTTTTCAGAAGTGTGGGTGGAAAGCCCTCCTGTGCCAGCTGAGCTTATGCATGAGGCATGGAGAAGCCAAAGCCAGAGGGCGGTCCCGGCAAGGTGGGGGCGGTGCAGCAGGGACGCGGTGGTCTTGCAGGTTCTGAATGGCTCTCAGGACGTCCCTTACTTGGCCAGCAGGCACCTGGTGTTCTTTCTTTGGGTACTGTCTAGGTATTAAGTGCTGTGTTAAGTATTTTTTTAAGGCCTCAGGTTCAAAGATTCTTTCATGAAACGAGATGTAAATAGTCTGGTGGTGCACACAGTTAACAGAAGTTTGGAGGAAAGGTGTTAAGAAAGGAGTTGAGGCTTTGTGGAGGGACCTTTCCATGCTTCAAGCAAGACCTGAACGCAGTGGGATCTGAAGTGTGGGTAGAGGAGAGCTGGGTGGGCATGCTCAGAGGGGCAACGCATACACCAGGCTCCTGGTTAGGTGGGGTGGGGAAGGCGAGGCAGGAAGCAGGGTGGGGTTTTGGGGGGGACTGTGAGGAAGCAAGGCTGGTGGTGGTCTTGGGTCTGAATGGTGATGGGCAGGCGTCACATTGCCCTTCCCAGGTACTTCCTTTTCTGCCCTAGCATGAGGGAGGAGTCTCCTCCAGGACCTGCTGTAGAGACACGTGCTCCAATGTAGCCCCAGGACAGTGAGGGAAGGATGATCCCTAATCCCTCTGCAGGGGGTGGGGAGACGCTCCTGCCCTGGTGGGCATTCTGCCGGGAGGCACTCCCGCAGAAGCCCACTGGTCCAGGTTGAAGCTCACTCAAGCATCACCCCCGACCCTGTCCACCTGCTCAGACTTAGGCCCACTTCTGTGTCTCAGGGGTTAGTTTTCTGAAACAAATGTAATTAACAGCCACTCTAATCATAAGCAATTATATTGGTTATACCAGTTTTGTGACTACAGACACAAGTACTAGTTACTCCTGGGTTGGGGGCTCCTGGGTACTAGTTACCAGGGTAGTCCCAGGTAGATATGAGAGGGGTGTGTAGTATGTGTGCTCCCGATGAGGGCTGTGTTCTCGGAGCATCCAGTGGGCTCGGTATGTATTGATGAAAGTTACACGAGGTTCTGATTTAGTGAGGTGAAGCACCTTGTGGGAATGTGAACTTTCAGTGTTTTCTCTCTCACACAGTTGGTTTCTGGGGGCCCTGGCTGTGTCCAGCGCCGCTGTGTCTCAGCTGTCCACTCTGCAGGACGTCACTTCCCCTGCGGCCCAGGCAGCTGTGTGCTGTGCTGCTGCTCTGGTCTGGACAGCACGGCCAGAGTGCACACGGCTTCCTCTGTAGTTTCTTCCACATTAAAAACGCATTTGGAGGTGATATCCCTGTATGGCCAGCAGCACACACCTGCGAGGTTATGCCAGCCCAGGGTCCTTTGTTGATGTGGAGGGCCTGTCCTTTACCTACAGCCATTCCATTTGTTTGGCTATGATTTTGGAAATATGTTTTCTTGTTGTTGTTAAAGTTCAACCATTAACTTGCTTCATGATCCTGGGAAAGTCACTGTTCAGTTGGACTGGAGGGCCTTTGAAGGCTTTATTACGTCTGTCACTCTCACAGGAGCCCTCTCTAGAGGGTCTTTATTTCACTCATGTCCAGTGATTTGAGACTGTGGAAGAGTTCTTCACTGTAGTAGTGATGGGGGAAGACAGGAACGAGGACTTGGAAAGTCTTTCCTTGTAATAGAAGTATCTACTGTAGTTTCTCTGGCCTTCATACATTGGAGCAGGGGGATATGTGTGTGCATTCTATGAGTGACCCTCTCTGAAGTGCACGGGTCATTCAGGAAAACCTCTCGAGATCCATGAAAAGTCACGTCTGATAGGATGAGCCCCCGAGATAGGGCGACATTGTGACTTAACATACAAAGTTAAAAGATTTGTTTAGCCTTCAGTAGGGAATACTTTCAAACATTCACAGAGTCTGGGTGAATACAGTGCCCTGCGTACCCAGTCTCAACAATCAGCAGCCTCTCTTCAGCCTGGTTTTAAAAAATCTTCTTGCTTGTTTGTGTTTTTAAAGTTCTGTTTTCTTATATATATTTTTTGAAATGTTAGCATTTTAAAGTAAATCTCAGACATCATACTACCTTGATATTGCCAGCAGATATCTCAGTCGTATCTCTAACAGTTAAAGACTTTTGAAAGCTGTTGCCGTTGTTTTTCTTCATGATTGCTTGTTTAAGCAGCTGGCACTTCTGCGTCTGGTCTCTGGCTCTGTCCCCCACAGACCTGCTGACTGCCCATCCTTGCAGTGGTAGATGCAGAGGAACCCCAGAGCGAGGGCTCCCTGCTGCCTGGGGCTTCTGCAGCTGGACTTTCTCCTCATGTCAGGGCTCTTAGTCTTAGTGATTGAGTACCAGGACTATGCAGGTGATGCTGTGGCTTTTTCTCAGAGCTTTGAGTGTTGAAGTGCGTCTCACTCATGCTTCTTGCTCTTTTCTGGCTGAGGATGCAGACTTTGGGGACACTTTTTCGCAGAACCGCATTTTTGGCTGTTTCGCTAGTGAGAGTGAGGGATGGCGCTGTCATCGGTGGTGGGTGTGGCTCCTCAGTTTATGTGGGAGGGGCCCTGGTTTCAGTGCAGGGCTTCACTCCTGCCTTCACGTTCTTGACCTGTTGCTGATCCGGTTTCGTCTTTAGAGCTTCTGTGCTTTCTGTGAACAGTATTTGGTGTTCTGTAGGGTACTGATTTGTAGGCGTTTCTGTCAAATGGCCAAGAGTGTCAGACAGCCTTCTCTTCTGCTCTCAGCACGCCTGCAGGTGGCCTGGCGCCCTCATCCCTGTGGGAGAGCCCTGTTTGCGTGGGAGCGCCACGGACGCTGCTGACCTGGTGGCGGGTGCGGCCCCAGCCCAGACCCCATTTCTGCCTGGTCTCACTGCACCTGTGCAGTTTTCAGCATGCACATGTACCTTCCTGTCTCCTCCTCATGTGTTGTGCTGTGAGCTTGACTGTTCCTTGTCTTCAGGGGCTGTTGTGTCACCTATTCAGTCCTGACTGCAGCGTCTGGTGGGATCTGAGTTGGCTCATTTGTTTGGAGAACCTGTTCTTGGGGTTGGTACACAGATTTTGCATGTCATTCTCCTGCACTGGGCCTGTGCTGGTGTCTGTGGCGCCTTCTGTGTGTCGTGCTGTATGCACAGCCCTGTCCACGCCTCGTGTCTATGCAGGGGAAGGGCTTGGGTAAAACTAGTAAAACCACAGCAAATGATGTAGTGGACACTGCCGCGTTAGTTATTTCTTTTCACATTTTACTATATTCTGTTGTCTCTTGGGAGTGACGTGGTTTAGTGTCCTGTGGACCCGCCACTCTAGGTCTTGTTTTGCCTTCTGTGAGTGAGTGTTGGTGAAGGAGTTCTGGGTGATGATGAAAGTCACTCTGTCCTTGTACAGACCAGCCCTTAACGTGTGCTTCAGAAGAGTCAGGACATGCGTCCTGTGTTCTTCCTTGGTGGTTTTTAATAAGCAAAAGTGCAGGTTTAGGATTCTCACCTCAATAATTCGCATCTGTCATGACATAGGACAGCTGATAGATAACCTCAGTTCCAGATACATTTTTCTCTAATTGGAAACTGAAGCATGGAACTGAGCTGTGCCGCTGTCACATGACCTCTGCAGGTCCCTCTTTCTGTGTTGTGTGCTGTGGGGTGGACAGCAGGCAGGTTTGGCCCTTTGTAAGGCTTTCTCTGCTGCATGGCCCAGCAGCGGCCTCTGGGATGCAGTGGAGAGGGGCTGCTGCCATTTTGGTGATCTCTGACCAACATTATGGAAATCTTTCTCAACGTGATAGTGTACTTGGTTAAATCTCACTCTATGTTCGGGTCCTACAGTGGGAGGGAGCTTGGTCCGTGGGTGCAGGTCCGGGGGGCTGTCGACTTGGCCAGGTGGCCTGGGCTTCAGGGGGTTCAGGTGTCAGAAGTCCAGGGTGCCGAGGCCACTGCTGTCCCCATCTTCATTAGTAGTAGTGCTAGAAGAAGCCCCGGTCTTCTCTGGGCTCCATTGGAGGAATATTCTTCCAGGCTCTAGGGTGCCATGGTGCAGGAACCTCTCACCATGCTGGCCTGGATGGCTGCATGGGAGGGAGGAGGTGTGGGGCGGTGGGCTGTGTGGGGACTCCAGCGTCATTTTCTGGCCTGGACTGTGACTGAGAACCTTCCAGAACCTTCTCCGCTTGCTCAGAGCTGCTGTGGAGACTGCACACACTCACTCTAGGCTGGATGCTGGCTGCCCCCCACTGCAGGACCCTCTCAGTCTGCGTCCTGAGAGGAAAGTGCCGTGCCCAGGATAGTGGGACTTTCTGTAGGAATTTCTGGGAAGGGAGAAAAGCTAGCTTTACTGATTCTAGTACTTTCTCCAGCAAGCATTTCCACCGCACCTGACTGAAATCGCTCCTCTCCTCTTGGCGTCCCCTCAGTGGGTGGCTCTGAGTCGAGTGGCCCCACCCCCATTCTTTTCTCTTTTTCTTGAGATAATCGTAGATTACATACAGATGTAAGAAAAAATAGATTTAGTTATGTGCAGTTTTGTCTGTGTCCCGCACCACAGGCAAGACACTGAAACACTCTGCCACCATGAGGGTCCCTGCCGCTGCTCTTCTATGGCCACATCCCCTCCCCTCCAGCCCCTCCTCCCAGGCTCAGGCTGTGATCATCTCCTCTCTGTCTCTGTGGGTTTATTTGCCTGTTCTGGATATGTTGTACTTGAAACAGTTCGTGGTCTTCCGTATCTGGCATCTTTTGCTGAGCGTGATGTTTTTAGGGTCCATCTGAGTTGTAGCACATGTCAGAACTTCATTCCTTTTTATGACTGAGCAGTATGCCGCTGTCTGGATAAACTCCATTTTGCTTATCCATTCGTCAGTGGAGGACGTCTGGCTTGTGTCCTCTCGTTGGCTGTTAGGAGTGGTGCTGCTGTGGACATGTATGCACAAGGCCTTGTGTGAATGCGTGTCTCCTCTGCTCTCAGGCACCTACCTAGGAGTGGATTGCTGCCACCGCCTTCTGTTTTGATTCGAGCCTCTCAGAGATGGGAGAATTTCATGTTCTCTTTTGGGAAAACCTCTTGTGGTTGGGGTGCTTGTTGTGTTGATCTGGTGTGGTGCATCTCTTCTGAGTAGTTGTCAGGCTGGGGCTGGACAGTCCATTCTGGGGGGCTCTGGGCTGGAGGAGTAGCAGGTGCTGGTGGAGCATTGCTCCCCATCTGATTCTTATGTCTTGACTGAATCTGCTTGACCCAGGTAAGCAGGAGGACTTTTTGCCACTGTCCTTCCACCTCTGAGCAGTGAGCAAACGTGGACACCAGACAGATGCAGCTTCTTCAGATGAATGGAGAGGTTTACTATGAGTACGATTTCTTAGAGAGCAAACACTTAAATTTGGAGCTTACTGTTGGATCCTGAAGAGGTACAGCAACGGCAAGTAAGTGACATGAAGACCACCCCGGATGCAGTTGTCCGACTCCTTTTGTATTTCATGAACCAAAAAGGGAATTAAAAAGGGGGGTGTCTTGCTTTGAATTACTGTTCTAATGTAATTCCCCCCAAATATAACAGGTTTTAATTCAAAACATGTTATGAGAAGTAGTGTGTGATGTGCGTAGGATGCATTTCTAGGAGTTAACCCCTTTCCCAAGTAGTTGTTTTGGTGCATGTTAAGCTCAGCTGTGGTGTGTCCTGCGCTGGGAAGGGTGCTGCAGACTTGACACCCCCCAACCTCACTGAGGCTTTATCCCCACTGTAACCATTGAGGGTGGGAAATCCTATTATGTTAATTGAAAGTTGGGACCTTAAAGAGGTGGTCAGATTGTAGGACCATGCCATAGTGAAAGGATTATAATGGTGGTCAGAGGTGTGGTTTTGAGGGCTTTAAAAGGAGAGTGAATGAGGTTAGTCTCTCTGTTTCTACCAACTTGCCATGTGAGACTCCTGGGTCACTTTCGCTACCACCAAGACCCTCACCAGATGTGATCCCTGGATTATGGACTTCCCAGCCTCCAAAATTGTAAGCCGTAAATTTCATTTTCTTTATTTTTTTTATTTTTATTTTTTTTTTCCTTTTTGTCTTTTTTCGTGACTGGCAACGGATCGCAACCCTCAGTGTCGCGCCTGTACCAGACCGGGACCGGCAACGGGATCGCAACCCTCGGTGCTGCACCCACGCCTCGCTCAGCCAGTGAGCAGCCGGTCTGTATGTGGGATCCGAACCCTCGGTGGGAGCGCCGATGCGCTTCCCAAGTGGCGCACTTGTAGCAGTGCGCCACCGGGCCGGCCCCTCATTTTCTTTATAAATCACTGTTTCAAGTATTTGTGTTGTAAGCAACAGAAACGGACTCATAAAGAGGGGTAGCAGCCTGTGTGCATGTGGTTGCTGGCTGCAGTGACTGTGTGTGTGATTGTGACACACAAGGAAGAGGCCACAGTAAGTGCTAGGTGGAGTCATCTTTGGGAGGCTTCTTGATGGATGGGGTTTTGTGCTGTGGAGGATTTCTGGAGGCCTCCAGGCGCAGTGGGCTTGTCAGCTGAGCAGGTGCTGGCGAGGAGGGGCTGAGGCAGGAGCAGGGTCAGGACCTGCCTGGCAAGGCCTGCAAGGTGCTGCGGTTTCTGTGGCAGCTGTGCCTTCACAGGGAAGGTCTGAGATGTCACATGGAGTGGTGTCTGGCTTTTCCCTGTGGAAGAGCAGCACTAGGCTGCCTTGTTCTGGGCACGGCCACCTTGCTGCACCGAGAGGGGCTCCAGACACTGCCTGGCTGGCGCTGGCCCAACCTTAGCAGGAAGCTGGAGCTGTTACCCAGGAGCACCACTCCACGTCCTCAGGAATGTCGAGCTCACACATGCCTTGCACTGCGTGTCGGTGTGAGACACTAGGGATGTACAGACACGTGGGGCATGCGATGTCATCAACCCTTAGCACTGAAGCGCCTGCTCCTTCTCATCGAAGGGTGGCCAGGGAGGTGGGGAGTTGAGGCAGTGGGTGTCCGATGAGTCTCTGGGTGGCATCTTGGCATGTCAGGAAAGAGAGGGCGCCCTAGCAGAGGAGGGCCACAGCAAGGAATTCAACCTGTGCATTCACTTAGCTACAGGCTAGAGTCAGCAAGCCCGCCACCTGTGGACCAAATCCAGCCACGGTCTGCATTTGTACAACTGGATTGCTAAAGATGGCTCCATATTCTTAAATGATGGTCTACAACCAGCACGGTGTGACAGCGACCCTAGGTGGCTTGCAGAGCCCAAAGTGTGTTGTCTGTCCCTTTCCAGAAAACATTTACTGACCCCTGCCCCGGGCACTCTGGGAGCTGGACTTAATGAGAGTCGTGGGTTATGTCTCGTTAACTGCATGTCTCTGAGTAGACTGCATTTCAGCACCCACCTGGCAGGTACAGTTAAGTTAAAGGAGAGGAGACTGCTTTAGTAAGCATCTGCTAGTTGCAGGAGAGGTGGAACCTATTTGTCATGAAAGGTACGTTTCTGTTGAGAAGCTGTCTGGCCTGGTGCCATGTCCTGGTGCGTGGCATTTGTGATGGGCTGTCACTTTCCCCTCTCTAGTGCACTTGCTTCTCAGTCATTCAAGCGTGTGTGAGGCGTTAAAGCTTGGCAGTATGTTGAAAGCATGTTTCAGAAAGTCATGGGGCCATTTCTCTCTTGCAGAGTGCCTCCTTAGCACTGTCGGGCCAGGCTGTGAGGGGCTGCCCCACCCAGGGCTCTGTGGCACACACCCAGGTGGGCTCCCTGATGCTCTCTCTCGCTCTCCTGTGCCCAAGGAGGCTGTGTATATTGTGTTTTCCATTTTCCAGCATAGATGATCCCACTTTGTGCTCTCTAGCATTGGAACTCTGCACAGACCTTTCATAGGTCTGAGTTACGATGGAAATATTAAGCAAGCGATAAAAAAATAAAGTGCCTCTTGTTGCCTTTGAGGCCATTTTATTAAATCTTGATTATTGTGGCTTCCAGACTTGTTGCTTATAAAACATTTCATGGTATCCTCCAAAAAGTTTGGGAAACATCTTGTAATATGATTTCCATGCTAAAATTAGAGAAGTAATGTAGTGTTCCCTTTGATTCGTAGTAAAGGATTTCAGAAGTATTTAATGTGGTGACACTTCTCTGGGCCATCTCCTTGCCAAGCATTTTTAGTGTAACAGGAAAGTATCATGATAAAGGGTGGTGGGTGGTTCTAATAGAGCCTTTTACTTCTTGGAGCCGGGATAGGTTTGTGTGATGCCGAGCAGCGTTTGCGGTCCTTAGGACCTGTCCACCTGCTGCTCTCAGGGCCATTGTAGGGGTGAGCTGGGAAGAAAAGTATGCTTACAGGCTACGCTATGCTCAGAGTTAAATACGTGTTAAGTAGCATCTCATACACAGTATTTCATGCATTCTTATCCTGCGTGGGGTTGTGTATCAGTTGTCTATTGCCATGTAACGTAGCACCCCACACTTAGTGTCTTAAGAGAACAATGACTTATTGCTTCTCAAAGTTCTCATGTTGTGTGGGTGGTGTTTCTGCTGGTCATTCTTTGCAGTCACTCATGAGGCTACAATAGGCTGGCCGATCAGTCAGGCTTCTCATTTTATGGTGTAGCCCAGGCTTCCCTGTAGGAGGTGGGGCCTGCCCAGTCTCTGGGCAGGGAAAGAGGAGTTGAGGAACCTGTGGCCCCATTTTCCAGTCACCTGAGATTTTTTTCCTTTACAGGTTTCAAAAGTTTGCAAGACTAAGTCTTAATCCTTGGCGTTTAAGTGTAGATAGCAAATTTGTGTGCATTGTCAAATTACAGGGTGAATTTAGAAAGTGTGGGCCGGCCCCATGGCGCACTCGGGAGAGTGCAGTGCTGGGAGCGCAGCGGCGCTTCCGCCATGTGTTCGGATCCTATATAGGACTGGCCGGTGTGCTCACTGGCTGAGCGCAGTGCAGGCGACACCAAGCCAAGGGTTGCGGATCCCCTTACCAGTCACGAAAAAAAGACCCAAAAAAAAAAAAAAAAGTGCATCAGATTGGAGTGAAAGAAAAAAATTGGAATGAAAATCTACACATCTCTGGTCAAAATTTTTTCATGTGTAAATATCATATGTTTTTAATAAACACTGATAGATATGTTTTCCCGAGTTGGATTTGGGTTACATTTATCGAGTATTTATTTAAATTAATTAGTTAATGATTTTCAGGCAGGCCAAGTGAAGCAGCAGTCATGGAGAAGGAGCAGGGACATTCGCAGGGGCTGTGACTGATCAGCCATAAACAGCACTGCACTGGGATCACCTTAGTGTGTGCTGTGCTTCCTCATTCTACAACTGTACATTTTAGGGTCAATTCTATATGGAACTTCTGCATTTTCCTCAACTCGGTTTTTGGTTTTGCTTCCAGGTAGCCAGGCTAGGCAGCTGAGCTGTGGCCATGGCCTGGGTCCCAGACACGAATGTGCATCTCAGCCACTCCCTCTGTGGTGGCTCCAGTAGGGAAGGAGAGGAGTATTTGACATTCCAGGAGACTAGACACAAATCGTGATCAACTCACCTTTGATAGCCCACAGGTTGGATTGGGCACAGAATTGGATCTCATGTCGAAACTTGCGTCTTTAAACTAAACTTTTGGTGTATTTAATAGAGCAAATTTGCAGGCCCCTGACAATTTATCTAATCATCCCTTCCTGTAGATGCAGAGTCCCCCTGCCTGCGGCTCACTCTCCCAGGCCCCTAGTAACCCACCCAGAGGGTCTGCAAAGTCCTGTTTTTTTTCCTGGTAGGTCCAAGCTTTTTTCTCCAACTGCAGAGGCATGTGTTTTTGAAAATCTTATCTAGAGTGAGATTTTTTTTCTTCTGTGTAGGGTTAATTTCCCAAACATAAGTCTTTTTACTTTCTACTTCTTCCTGAATCCTTAGAGATGCTTGTCTTTCTAACTTGTCATCCCTGAGTTTGGAGGTGGTGTTTCTGGGTGGTGGTCTCCTGTTGGTAGGTGCTTCACTGGAAATAGGAGGTCCGCCCGAGCACTTGTCCTTTGCTGATGGTCCCTGGCTGCCCTCAGAGCAGCCTTCTCCCTATGACTGTTTGAGGTTTTATTGTAACCAAAGAAGATTGCACTTGTTAATGTTGTGAAGTGTAACTGTATAACATGAAATGGATTGACACCCTCAGTCTCAAAGTTGAATTGTGACCACTTAATGCTCAGAGAAGGATAGGAGGAGGAGAAAGAGGAAGGGCGATTCAGTGGGGTTTCTTAAAAAGAGTACAGAGGGAGGTGATTTAGGATAATTGAGAGCTCCTCCACACTTGCAGAGCAGGGTTTGAGACTTAACAAGAAAAAGTGGGTGCCTAGTGGGGGGCAGTGTCAGAGCCCAGCCCTGTACTTGGGTTGGGAAGAGGGGCCTGCAGTAGCATCTGTGGAGAGACTGGAGGCCAGGGCTGTCCAGGCTTGGAATACCCACTGTGTGCAGTGGATCAAAAGGGATTCACACATCCACAGGGTCATGAAAAGGGAGTCCTTAATGTTGATAAAGTTATTGTAGGCCCTGCACCATTAATCTTATCCTGGTGTAACTGTTCCTAGAGTGCCATCATCCCTGACCTCAATGCTGTGGTCCTGGTGACATCAGTGGGGAAAATAAATTCTCTGAAAGCACCAGCATTGGCTAAGGCAGATAATAAAAATGGATGTGCGGTCCTTTAGTTTTTCAAATATTTTAAAATTTATGGTATATAATTCTTCAGAATGCTGTCATGTGTAACTTAAATGTCATTTGTTATGGATATGCTTATTAACTGATTAAATATGTGATACTTATTTTGGTATCTGTGGCACTTTTTGTTTTTAGGGTTTTGTGGCTTTTTTTTTTTTTTGTCCTTTTTTTGTCCCTATATAGGATCCGAACCCGCGGTGGGAGCGCTGCTGCGCTCCCAGCGCCGCACTCTCCCGAGTGCGCCACAGGCTCAGCCCGGGTTTTGTGGCTTTTTTTTTTTTTGTCCTTTTTTTGTCCCTATATAGGATCCGGACCCGCGGTGGGAGCGCTGCTGCGCTCCCAGCGCCGCACTCTCCCGAGTGCGCCACAGGCTCAGCCCGGGTTTTGTGGCTTTTTTTTTTTTTGTCCTTTTTTTGTCCCTATATAGGATCCGGACCCGCGGTGGGAGCGCTGCTGCGCTCCCAGCGCCGCACTCTCCCGAGTGCGCCACAGGCTCAGCCCGGGTTTTGTGGCTTTTAACACGAAGTAAATACTATTTTATCTTTCTTTCTGCATCACTTAGAGTGCAGTGTAGACTGGAACTCAATCATCTCTCACTGCTGCATTTGAAGCTCAGACAAGAGGATTGAAGGAGTCCAGCTGCAGGTGCAGTGTGGAGGGGCAGAGGTGCATGGCAGCCTTCATGTCTGGCAGGTGAGGCTCAGAGACTGCAAGACAAAGACAGGGAGGCAGGGGCAGTGCTGCCCTCTGCATGCCACGCAGCTGTGTGTGTGGCGACTTGTGTGGGACGTGGCTGCAGGGGCTCTGACTTAGCCTTCACTGATAGCAGGAAAAGTGCTTGAGTGATCTGCACCTCGTGTTTGTTCTGTGTGCACTGTTCATATTAAAGGTGGCATGTGGAAGGCTTCAGAGATTATCTTTTCAGAAGCAGTCTTTTAGATGAGGACATTGGCAGTGATGTTATAAATACTTTGGAATTTTAAGATTTGAAGCAGAGAAAAGTTCTGCTCAGTGTGTGTGCTAGAACGGAAGATTTAGATTTATATAAGAAGTTTGCTCTGAATGGAGGACTGGATTGTTGGTGACCAGTTCTTTCTCCACTGCGAGCTGATTGATAGGTGCATGTTGATTTACAAAACGGAAGGAGTGAGCATTGTTTTTGCCTGTGAAATTAGCTGTGTCATGCTTAGGTGGTAACTCCTTAGTACCAGAGAGGTGTCTTTTTTGCTGTGTCTGAGACTTGCTGCAGTAAACATTACTTCCTTGTATGTTGTATTTAATTCTCTGCAGTATTTTGTGGAGGCAGTTTGTAAGATACAACAAAACGTAGTTAATGACATCTGTATTTTTATTGAACTAGGCATCCTCTTTTACGTAGCAGAAGTTAAAATGGCTGTGAGTAGTGTTTCCAGAATCCTAGGCAGAAAGCAAAAGTGAGCTTACCTGAAACTTCAAGTGAGGCATGTGGAGTTTAGTGGCTAAGGGAAGTGCTGCCCAAGGACCCTCTTGTGGTCTTCTAGTTCTTGGTGCAAACGCCCTGCCGCAGTCAGAGCCCACAAGCCCGCACCAAAGTTAGCTTCAGGCATCACCCTGGGTCAGCATAGTTGAAATCTCAGTGATTTTAAAAGGAAGACATTTCATGTCAGGCTGTGTGTCTCCCTGTTGTCTAAGGCCTTCCTTTCTTTTCAGGATGCAGTGTTGTTTTTACAAGACTGTCAGGGTGTGGGGGAGCACGAGGTCACTATCTGAGTCAGTCCTTGGGCTCCCAGCCACAGCCTACCAACAAGGAAATTTGGAATCTGCTGGCTCTTTCTTTAAGAGAATGAAGTTTAAAGAATATATGTATAGATTTTGTGGTGGTCAGATAGCGAAATGTACAAATGTTCAAGTGGTTGGGTTGTATGTGTGTGTGTGTGTTTCATTTTTCCGAATACCCGTTTTGGTTTTAGCAGAACCTCTTGAGTGAGGCCCATAGGGTTACAAAAGGAGAGGTCTTGTATGGATGGTTCCCAGCTGAGTGAGAACTAACCCCACCCATAAATCAGGAGCCAATAACAAAGCACTTGTCCACACTGCTTGTTGCATTGTTGCTGAGCTGCACACACTTACAGACGTGGTAGCTCCAGGGTGGATGGTGTGGATGTACAGTTGTGAGGTAGCTCCCAGTAGAGAAGGAACCCACCCCCGCTCTGTGTCTTGTGACGTCAAGGCTGCCCCTTGGTCTGCTCTGCATGCGGGAGACTAACATCTTCAGCAGCCCTGGTTGCTGATGATGATCACACCTTTGACCTGTGGGCTTGAGTTAAAAGTTGCATCTGGTGCCTCAGTTTCTCCGTTGTTAAGAGCAGCAAGGGCCTCGGTCACCCTGAGATCAACAGGAAGAGAAAATGTCCACAGGACCATTTATAAAGGTAGATTTCAGAAGTAGAGTGTACGAATTGTGTCTGGTTTGTGTTTAGAACTTACTACTTTTCCTTACTTCCACCCCAGTGTTCTATAAAAAGAAAGGGAAGGTGCCTCTGGAGAGGGGCCGGCACTCGTGGCCCTCTTGTAGGCCTCTGGCACGTTTGGGGTGGTGTCCTGCTGTCGGGCCTGCCCAGGAGAGGGCAGCAAATGTTGGGCAGCCCCTCCCTCCCTCGGGCTCCTTGCCTTTAGGGTCCCTTTCCCTCTGGCCTGTGTTGTGGTCTCTGTGACTTTATGACTCCAGGTCCCTCCTGTTAATGGAAACACCCGGCATTTGTCTTTCTATGCCTGGCATACCTCACTTAGCATGATGTCCTCAGGGTTCACCCAGGTGAGGCAGGTGTCAGGATTTCCTTGCATTTTAGGGCTGAACAGCATTCCACTGTGTGGGTGGACCATGTTTTGCTTGTCCGTCTGTCTGTCATGGACACCTGGGTCAGCTGTTGAAAGTCATGCCATGCGAGCAGTGAGCATGGGAGTACAGAATCCTCTATAAGATCCTGCTTTTGGTTCTTTTGGGTATATACCCAGAAGTAGAACTGATGGATCATATGGTAATTCTATTTTTTTTTTTTCCTTTTTGTCTTTTTTCGTGACCGGCAACGGATCGCAACCCTCAGTGTCGCGCCCGTACCGGACCGGGACCGGCAATGGGATCACAACCCTCGGTGTTGCGCCCGCACCTCGCTCAGCCAGTGAGCTGCGGGTCTGTATGTGGGATCTGAACCCTCGGCGGGAGCGCCGCTGCGCTCCCAAGCGGCGCACAGTAGCAGTGCGCCACTGGGCCGGCCCGGTAATTCTATTTTTAATTTATTTTTTATAACTTTTTAAAATTTAATTTTTAATTTTAACATTTACTTGTACATATTTGTGGGGTATAGTGTGATGTTTTCAGTATGTACATGTGCTGTGCAATGATTCACTTAGGATAGATAGCATAGTTTTGTATGTTTTTAATGTTTTGAGGAACCTCCGTGCTGTTGTCCAGAGCAGCTGCCCTGTCTTGCTTTCCCAGCGTAGTGCATGGGACTCCAGTTTATCCATGTCTGCACCTGCTCCTCAGTTCCCTGTGCATGGATGCTGTGTCAGTGCGGTCCCTGCCTTGTCTTTCTGATTCATCTAAGGTGAATTCTGGGTGTTGTCCTTTTGAGGTGCACCGTGGGTCTGGTGGAGCCCACCTCTGCAGTCCCAGGTGGCCCTGCCTTCCCTCTGGCTGCCTGTCCTCATGGCTCCTTCTGCAGAATTGTCCTCATCCCCACCCCTGCCCTTTGGTTGGTTTGTGGTAAATATTTAGAATCAAAGTTGTCAACCCCAGACTTTGAACTGTTAGCAGTGGGGTGTGTCCTGTGGGCAGAGCCTCCCACCAACTCCTCAGGACGACACTCACCAGCAGCAGGACTCCTGGGCCCAGAGAGGTGATGGTGTTGGGCCTGAGAGAATTCTTGGGAGGAGGTGCACTGGGTTTTGTTCATTATGTGCGCTGTTCTTGGGGTTGGGGGGTGTTCCCCAACTTGCATCACTGCCATCCTGTGGAGCAGGCATGTGAGCCAGCAGGGTCAGGGTGGAAACACTAAGTACATCCCGTGGCTCCCTCCTCCTCTAAGCAATGTGGGGCATGATGGGCTGGAGAAGCCTGTCAGAGAAAACCTCTTTGGAACCTTTTCACCTTCCTCCTTCGACAGAATATGTCTCCTTGGACTCGTTGAAAATCAATAATAAGTTATTTAAAAACCTACCACAGATTGTTCATTGTTTGCAATCTAAAATGTTATATTTAAATAAACGGATCAGAAATTTGAGAATAAACAAAACACTTGTGCTTTCTTAGTGAAAAGTGCCAGCTCATGGTGAGGTTTTCTACATTCTTTCCCAGGTACTCACTGCCATCAGTAGCAATGTGGCCAGGCCTGTATTATTAAAGGCTCATCACATGGGCTTATCTTTAAGATGGCCCCTTCAGAGGGTGAGAATCGGTCTGACGTGGAGGCCTCGGCCAGCTGGTGTGTCTTTTCTCTGTGTCTGTCCCTTTGCGCACCTGCCCTTCTCTGCTCCAGGCCAGCCTCACCAGCTGTGCTAACTCTTGGGCTTGGAGGATTAGTTGGAATTAAAGGCAGAGGGCCTTCATTTTGTCTGTAGGTTCATTACTTGTGATTTTGGGCCAGTCACTTAATATTTATGAGCCCTGGCCCCCTAGGTGTGGAAGGAGGACGTATGTTTCCATTCTGCTTATTTGATGGATTATGGAACGGCTCCGCTGGGCAGCGCGGGTGAGAGCACTTTGTGCAAGTGGAGCACTAGCTTTCCCTGTGCCACTGGCAGGGCCTCCACACAGCCGTGGCCATGGTCCCGGTCCCCACTCACTGAAGCGGAGACCACCTTCAATGTTTGTGTGCTGTGAGAAGATGAAGTTAATATGAGCATCTTTGCCCTTTTTGGTTTTGTTTATTAAAGTAACAAAATCTTTATTTATTTATTTTTTTGTCTTTTTCGTGACCGGTAAGGGGATCACAACCCTTGGTGTGATGTCGCCCGCACTGGCCATTCCTATATAGGATCCGAACCCGCAGCGGGAGCGTCGCTGCATTCCCAGCACCGCACTCTCTCGAGTGCCCCATGGGGTCGGCCCTAAAATCTTTATTTTTAAAATACCATGCTTGACACTGGTGAAGCTGTGATTTTTGTGGGTCTGGTTCTGAGTTGATCTTGGTCCTTGATGTCAGCGGCAGTCGGAGCTGGAAGAGGCCCCTCAGAAGCAGGGTGCACGCTTTATATTGAGACAGAGTTCACCGCGGGATAATTTTGAGGTTTCCTACAGAGTTCTCATTAACTTTGATTAGGTCTTTCAGGCAGAAACAATGTGTCTCATGGGAAGTTCATGCTAGAAGAGGAAATGCTTGTCTCGCGCATCCCCTTTGGTCCTCGCAGAGTCTGTCGCCAGCCACCTGCCCTTTCCTGAGAGTCACCAGCGCAGGTCAGCCTAGGCTGGGTTATGCGGGGCTCTTCTTCCACATCTCTGCTGGGCACACACAGCCATTGTCCACCTCTCTGAAAAGAGCTGGCAGCGTTTAGATTTTTTCTGATGTTTATACAAAAACAAATGTGTCTGTCCAGTACTTCCTTCTTACATCTAGTGGGTCTTCAGCTCTCTGTTCTATGAATACCCTGGGACTTTGAGGGTCTGGTACCCCTGCCCCCTTTAGAGATTTTCTTTTCTAAGGGAACTAGAAACAGCCTTTTCATTTAAAGCATACTTTAAGGGCAGACTGTGGACTCTTCGGGGTCCCCAGCCTGGAGGTGCCCTCCTGATTCAAAAATCATTTTTAGACTTTCCTCTTTTACAATTTAGAGTGAGGAGGAGAAGAGGTTTTTCAAATTCTAGGGTGACTACTGTGCTTCAACAAGAACAGGTTTTGGTTTTTGTTTACTTTATGTAAAATTAATTTATGAAGACGTATGCCTTGGAGGATTCGAATGTGTAAAGCCTGATTTTTCAGCTACCCCTGCCGTGCAGGGTTCGGAAGCAGTGGCCTGGCCTCGCTGTGGACCAGATCCTAGCCTGCGTGCTCCGCCGCTCTGTCGTCCACGTCAGAGGCTGAGCAGGATGTCTCTTTCTGGGTGTCTCGGTGCTGTGTGTGTGTTCCTGTCGGGGTTACTGAGGATGAAAAACGTTGCACTATGTAAAGTGTGTGACAGGCCTTCCAGGCACCCTGGGTTGGCATTTGCTTGTGGTGAGTCTTATTGCCAGTTTTTCTGTCCCTTCCGTTGAGCTTCTCTGTAGAGATGGAAAGGGACTTCCTGTTCACTTTCTCATGCCTTCTAGTTTCACATCAGCGTTGGGGTGAACTCAGTGGACCCTGTGAAGTTTAATGTTTTCCTCAAATACGTGTTTGTTCTAAAATACTTTTGTTATAATGGTCCCCTTTGCTTAAACATGTCACTGAGTAGGAAAAATGGCGAGAAAAGAGGAGGTAAAGAGCAGGTCATTAAGGAACAGCTGCCAGTGGTGCTGGTGTGCATGGTGCATGTCCCCAGCTCGCGGTTGGAGGATATGCGCCAGAGGCCTGCATGGCTGAGCTGAGGATGCCCTCAAGGGCAGGTGGGACCCCTGTGTGGGGGTCTTTAACGCCAGACCAGTTAACTCGGTGGACAAGGGCCTGGCACAGGAACCTCCTGTGCTGAAGAATGGCGTTGCCAGAGCTGTCCTTGCAGATGGTCACCGCAGTGTGGAGGGTCTGGACAGGCCAGACCATCAAGCGCTCTCATAACCTCATTCATCTGCTCATGACCTAACACCTCCCAACACTTAGTAAGCATTTTTGTTTGGTTCTGTTGTACTATATTTTGCTTTCTAATCTTTTCTCTCTTCTTTTTTGCCTTTTTAGTTTATTTTTTCTGCTTCATTTTTTTTCTCTACAAATTTGGAAATTGTACACTTTCTTTTTGTGGTTACCTTGGGAGTTAGCCTTTTGTGTTCCTTGGTGGGTGCTCCTGGATTTTAAGACCTGTTTAGGCCTTAAAGCAGATTTACCATGGAGTTGCAGGGAGAAGATCTCAGGAGTGCTTCAGACCACAAGCCCCTGTCATCCCTGCCCTTGCCGCAGGCCCTGTCCACTCTTGTTTCCAGGGTGTTGTGTGCTTGCTTTTTTCTGTGGTTTTCAGTTCACCGAGTGTTCTTTTTCACTGGCATTTTTCACAAAAAACCTCATAATGAAACCAAAAAAAATGTAGTTTGATTCTCTTGAAAATAAAGGTAAAACTTTTCACCATCGGTCAGAGTTTCCCACTTCTGTATCTGTTCCTCTCACCTGTCAGTGAGGGCATGCCCCAGAGCATATCCTGCCACCTCAGGCAGCCCTCTGTAAGGTCTGGAGACCTGACAGCTCCTGGCCCTCTAGACTCTTAGATCCCCTTGAATGCTTCCCTCAGGGCATATCCTCAAGATGTGGAGGCAGCTGTTAGACAAGGAAAGAGCAAGACTCCTTTATTTGTGGGTCCTTTTGTCACGTGGAATTGTTTTATCCTAAAGAGGATAAGATCTGTGGTCAGTCCAGATAGACAGGTATTTATAGGGCGCAAGCATCAGCAGTTCCCTGGTGGCCCTGCAGACACAGGGTTTTGGGTTAGTGGTCCTGTGTGAGGTTAGGCCATGCGTTCCCAGCAAGGGGTTGTCACTGCATCATCTCAGCTACAGTGTCTTTGTTGGTAGGGTGGGAACAATGCATCTGTTCAGTGGAGGCTAGTTAGAGGTCTAAATAGAATAATGTGTGAGACTGTTGCAGACTTAATGCCAGTGGATGGCTGAGCCGCAGTCACTGCCCTTGGGGCTGGAAAACTGTCACTGACTATTGTTGCCCATGTGCCTGCTTTCCATAGAGCAGGAACCACAGAATCCTCCAAATGGCCTGGGGCACGGTAATTCTCCCCCATCTGCAGAGGAGACTGAGACATGGATTAATAAGTCCATCACTCATGATCCCTGCTAGCGAGCACTGGAGTGTTTGTGCTGGTTCAGAGAATCTGTGGTGTTCATGCACGTGATGCTCACACCCAGGGATGAGCTGCAGATCCAGGGTCTCCGCCGGCCCATGTGGTGGCCTGCAGGTGCCTCCACTCCATTTGCTCACTTCGGTCACCTGGAGCAAGGAGTGTTGTCTTCCATGGCTGGGGAGCACAGGTTGCACCAGGCAGGGCATTTGCACAGAGGGAAGCCTGGCTGGATATCTCCCTGAATGAGTTTGAGGTGCTTCCTTGAAAAACATGAGTTCTGAAACTTTGGTAACAAGCCTGTCGACCTGTGTTTCTGAAGGCGACTCGTGGTGTATAAGTGCTTTTTGTGAGAAATGCCCTCACCTGTCTAATGCCAAAGGATGGACATGGAGACATGAGGTATGGCAAAGCGACACTTTAATGGTGGTCTTGTAAGATCAGGTGTCTGATGAACCAGGCACATGGGAAACGATTACATCGAGCAATTTATTCCCTAGTGCTCAAGTCCCTCCCCCAGTTCCTCATTGGCAGAGTACTGTGGGGCACACAATCTTCCCAGACATCGCCTAAGTTGTATTACTTCCTTATAAGGCATGTATTGTCCCCTCCTCTCTGGCGGAAAGGGGTGGGCTCAGGACAAGCCCTTGAAAAAGGCATGCCAGAACCAGAAGTAAAAAGAACATGGTGACCTGCCACCATCTTGAGAAGTCACCCTCGGGAATGTGTACTTTCAGGAGTTATCATACCACAAGTTAGTCAAGCAACCCTTGTTAAGCTGTTCTTGAAAATGAATCACTCTGGCTGTTTTCCCACACCTTTCCTCACGCAAAGACTGACCAGCGAGTTCAGACGCGTTGCTGCTCTGTGCGTTCCAACGGGAGTGAGACACTGAGCCATGGAATGGGGCGGCGCTGGGTTCTGTGCAGCCTCCTTCTCTCCTTCCAGCTAGTGCTGGTCTTGCTCTGCATTTCACTGTCACATGCTTGTGCTCACGTGTGGACATGCATCTTGTGTTTTAGGAATGCCTCTGTACCCTGATTTTAAGAAATTACACATAAAAACATAAATCTGATCTGATTTTTACTTTGAAAGAATTTGCCACAAATGCAATTTAAAGAGCTGAATCTTGGGCCGGCCTGGTGGCGCACTGGAGAGTGTGCCGCTTGGGAGTGTGGCGGTGCTCCCGCCGAGGGTTCGGATCCCCTGTGGAAACCGGTTCCCGCTCACTGGCTGAGTGCGGTGCGGGCGCAACACCGAGGGTTGTGATCCCGTTACCGGTCAGTAAAAAAGAGCTGAATCTTGAAAATAGTGCAGATGTTGGAGCTTATAATTAAATGTTGGTTTTGCATCTTTTTGGGAACATAAATAGTTCTTAAACAAAATGCACTTAGCTTTGGGAACAGACACGAGTGCGTGATTCCTATTGGTTGTGTGTCTTAAGTTCAGAATTGTAACACCACACATGACACACTTGAGTCCTTGTATTCAGTCACACCCTCTGTCTCCCACCCCTCTGTCCATGTTGGGCCATCTCTTTGCAGACCAGGTCGTATAGACATTCACACTGCGGGTTTATCCTAGACCGAATGCTTTTGTACCCAGGGTCTCACAAGCCCCAGAGAATTCTGTGTTTTCCGATCCCCCAGATAAAATGGACTGTATTCTTCAAAGATAGAAATAGGTTCTGAGGACCGAGCCCATGGCGCACTCGGGAGAGTGCGGCGCTGGGAGCGCAGCAGCGCTCCCGCCGCGGGTTCGGATCCTATATAGGGATGACCAGTGCGCTCACAGCGCTCACCGGCTGAGCGCGGTGCGGCTAGTCTCAAAAAGGACCAAAAAAAAAGAAAAGAAACCTGTGGTTTTCGGCCTGGAACCTTTGCTAGTGGCTAACTGCCACACCCTTTTCTCTTTCCTGGTTGTGACTTCCTGGTTTGTGGAGACCTACCTGTTGGTACCTGTGCTGGGCTTTGAGGCCCAGTGCTGAGAGCTTGAAGGGCCCTGAAATGACTGAGTGCCCAAGGTGGTGTGGGGAAGGAGGTATGGGGCAGACCTTGGTTGGTGAAGGCAATCCACACAGGTGGGTCATGGCTACTGCAAACCCATCTGCCTTTCTGTCCTTGCCAGACTCTGCCATCTCTTGGCTGTTTCTTGCCCATTTCTTGCCCATACGCAAGTTTGCAAAAAGACTGTTAATCCAAGCACTTTATTTTGCTTTTTATAGGTGTATGATTATGTTTGGTATATGAGGGGATTAAAACCACACTTCCTACATGGCATTGCTCTCAGTGTTAGCCGTAGGATTTAGGGATGGGGCAGAGTAGAGAGGGGAGGGAGTGGGTGGCCCTTACTTTAATCTGGAATTTTTTTTTTATGTCATTATCCTCTATTTACAGCTTTCAGAAATCAGCTGGTGTCACTGCACGTATGTTTATAGCCGTTGCTAAGGCGACAAGCCTGCGGCCCACACAGTCCTTCTGGAAGGCCAGGGAGCTGCATGGTGGCATCTGTGCACACCAGGGCATCGTCCCTGCAGCTTGTGGGGTCGCAGAGTGCCCTGTTACAGCTTAAATGTCTGCTCCCATTTGGTTCAATTGTCTGATTACCTAATAATGGAGGGAAAAAAAGTCTCATGATGTGTTTACTCAGAACTGGAAGTGTGGTGCCGTCTCCAGTGCTGCCTCTTCCTGTGATGTGTCCACGGGGCCCTAACCTGTCTTACTCCCCTTAGAAACAGAACTGTGGACTTCGGGCTTTTCTCAGTGGGAATCTCAATTTTGTTTTCTTATAAAATATTGCCTTTAAACAACGGTTTAGTCAAATGGCTTCAATTATGATTTATGGTGTTTTTCCCTGGGCATATGTTAAAGAAGTCTTAAGTCATTTATATTAAAAATATGTTCCTCTGGGTGTGTTGGTAAATTTTTAACCTATCTGGAAGTAAATTTTTAACCTATTGGTAAATGTTTAACCTATCTGGAAGTTGGATTTGGAAAGCGAAGTATTCTTCTAGGGCTTTGTTTGGATGTCATCTGATACTTGCTCACAGGATTCCTGGGGTTTCAGAACTCCCTGGACCCAGGCCCCCAACTCAACAGTTGTGTTGCCATGGAGAGCCGCCTGCGATCACTTGAGCTTACAATTTTTACTTAAAAGTTGTTGATTACTGTTTCTTTGCAGAATCTAATCTTGTTTCACAAAAGAGCATGTTATGTGCAAAATGCTCCTTCCCCTTGTTCAGCCAAGATCTTGTGATGATTTGGTAGTGTGAGACATCTGCCCTGGGCCACACAGTGTGGGAAGCTTCCTCTGGACCTTGAAGCTTTCACAGTTAGTTTCTTGCAGTTTCATTTGTAGTTGTAAAGAGGTACATAGACATGGATTCATTGTAGTGTTGTTTGCTGTAGCAAAAACGTTGGGGAAAAGACAAATGTCAGTCAGTAAGAGGATGGGTATTTTTCAAACAGTGAAGACTATATTGCAGTTATAAATAAAGTAGAACTATGTCTATCAACAGGTAAATCCTAAAGTCTGACCTGGAGGGAAAAGATGGAACAAGACCCAAGCAGCATGTAACTGAAAAACTGTCATGGGTCTTACTGAAGGCTTATGTGTTGGCAGAAGTACAGAAGCACGTGGGGGAATGATTAGCATCAGAACCAGATCAACACTGTGTTTGGAGAGCAGAGGAACAAGAGCAGGCTGGGGTTATGTAAGGGGCTTTTCAGCTCTTACATAATGTTTTTTATATTAAAATTCCAAAGCAAATATGGCAAAATGAGCAGATGGTGGATACATGAGTGTTTGTTATATTTTTCCTTATTCTTTTCTCTGTGCCTGAAACATTTTTAAGAAAACATTAGCTATTGTTACTTTGTTATAAAAAGATGAGAATAGAAAATATTTCTTATGTATTTAGGGGTCCTCCAAATTCCTGAAATGGTTTGAGGAAAAAGTTGCTTTGATGCATGGCACTTTACAAATGTTAGAAGCGCTTGGCTCAGAGTGGATTGCCGTGGACTTTGGGGCTTTATGTTCTGACCTCAATACAGTGTTGTTGACGGACTTTCCCTGTTCATGACTTTTTATTTTAATTGGTGGTGTGAGCCTTAAACCTAACCTGGCCACTTCTCACCCCTTTCACTACCTGGTACATGATTTGTACTTGAACAGTGAAAATTTGCCTATTATTACGACAGTGAACTGGAAAAGATCTTCTGGTAGGCAGCACTGTGAGAAGTTTCTAAATGGGATGTGCTGTTAGTCCTGAGTCCCTGAGCATCTTGCTTGTTGGCCCCGGGCATGCCATCTGCCCCATGTAAATTTCCAATTTCTCACCTGTGAAATATGTGTTAGTTCAGATAAGGTGTTGTTAATGCACATTGAAATTCTAGCTAATACTTATTTTTTTCTTAATTTTTTTTGTTGAATCAAAATTGATTATATATATTTTTGGAGTTCAACAATGAGATATG
The DNA here is from genome assembly GCF_000696425.1 of Galeopterus variegatus. Lineage (NCBI taxonomy): Eukaryota > Metazoa > Chordata > Mammalia > Dermoptera > Cynocephalidae > Galeopterus > Galeopterus variegatus. The sequence continues at coordinate 362,564 of NW_007726285.1, read as the reverse complement.
TCGATCAAATCAATACTACTAGCACATATATTGTTAGAAATCGTAATTATTCTTAATGCCCCTTTTCCAACCTTTCCCCATTCCCCACCCCCCAATTACCTAGATTTTTCCCCTCTTTCTGAAAGAGTAATGGTTACTCTGTTGATATGTTGCCTAGATGATCTGTCCAATGCCGAGAGGTGTGATTAGGTCCCCCAATATTATCATAGAGCAGATGCTTCTTCTGTCATTCTGAAATGGGCTTTGTGGAGAGAGACGTCATCGTCTTTTCTTTATCTCTGCTGGTGACTCTCCTTGTGTCAGTGCACTCCAGTGGCTTGTGGACTATGCATGGTGGTTGTACTGTCTAGCCACTTTCGCGGCAGCCATGGTTATTGTGACGGCTGTGGTGGGCCACCCACATGGAGGTGATGTTTTTGGCATTCTCCTCGGCACTGGCGGTGTGCCTGGTTGTGGGGTGTGTCTGGTCCCTGGCTCCATCCCTCAGATCCCTGGGCAGGCCCCGAGGCACTGGTGTGGTGTGCCTGGTTGTGTGTGGGGGGTGTCCAGTCCCCTACTCCATGCCTCAAGTCCCTGGGTGAGCCCCAAGGCACTGGCACAGTGTGCCTGGTTGTGGGAGGGGGGTACGGTCCCCAGCTCAATGCCCTGGGCCCCCGGACGGGGCCACAAGGCTCATGGTTGTGGGATGGGGGCTAATAGTTATTTTTTATAATCAGGTTATAGAAGCAGTATATGTGCCCAGTAGAAGATTAGAAAATATGAATAAGCAAAACTCTCCTAAAATAACACTCCCACCACTGAGATCACCATTGCTAATAGCTCTGGATTCTTGTTTCATGTATAAGTTACATTTTCTGTGTTCTATTTTTAGTAAAAATAAGAACATACTATTTTATAACTTGTTTTTTCCTCATTTAATCTCCACCTCTCCATTTCAGTAGATTTTAGAGCTATTTTGTTGAAATTCGTGTTCTATTCATCACTATCTATTTTATTTGCTTTTTTAGTGTGTCCCTTTAAATGCCTTTGTCTAGCATGCAGGTTTTCTTAAAGGGCCAGATAGTAAATATTTCAGGCTTTGCAGAATGTTGTAGAGAGGCAAACTTGAGGATAATATGTAGATACTTGTATAACTGTTTATAATGTGAAAAGTGTTTTTAGCTCCCGGGTTTGCCAACTCCTGGTATGTAGTGGGGAGAGCCTGGGCTGGGTGGACGGACACCTCCACCTCTCAGCATTGTGCTTTGGGGAAGTCGGTTAGGCGTCTTGGGCCGCATCTGTGAGGAAAAAAAGCCTGGGTCTGTGTCCCCTCAGCTGCAGCTAGGGACAGCAGATGTCCTCCAGCCACTTGGTATATTTTACTGAGACCCTTTTCAGTTTATTGTAAACAAATGCCAATTTCTGTGGTGAACTTTCCTTGGGATCCTGTAAGAGGAGGCATCAGGCGTAAGGCTCCTCAGGTGACCATACCCTTTTTCTCGGTGGAGATAACCCTGAAGCCCCAGGTGCTTTGTTACCCAGTGGTCCCAGGGGTCAGACTAAGCAGACCAACATCCCCACTTCAGCATTTGCAGGCCTGCAGTGTGAACCCCGAGGACACGGGGAGGGGTTGTTCACCTTGGCTTCAGGAGCGAATGGTCACTCATGGGACAATCCACACATTCCTTATTTTGCTGAGATGTTGTATTAGTTTCTAGGGATGCCGTCAATACTTACCACAAGCTCAGTGGCTTAAGCAACAGAAGCGCATCCTCATGGTTCTGGAGGCCAGAATTCTGAAAGCAAGGTGCTGGTGGGCATGCTCCCTGCAGAGACTCCAGGCACAACCCCTGGCAGAACGGCCTGTGGCCCTGTCCTTCTGCTTCCATCTCCCCTCTCTGTCTCTGTGTCTTCACCTGGCCTTTCCTCTTCTCTCCCAACGCTTCCTCTGCCTGTCTCTTGTAAGGACTCTTGTCACTGGATTAAGGGTCTTCCCAGATAAAGCAGGATGACCTTATCTTGAGATCCTTAATTATGTCTGCACAGATCCTTTCATCAAATAAGGTCACAGTCGCAGCTTCCTAGAGGAGGGAGTACTATTGAACTCAGTACAGGAATTTTCTTTCTTCTCTTTAAATTGAGAGATAATTAAGCATGAATAATACATAGATTTTTAGTGTCTAGTTAAGTTTTGCTAAGTGTATACACCCATGCTGTAATAAAATACCATAAACTGGGTGCTTATATTAAAAACATGCATTTATCTCAGTTCAGGAGCCTGGGAAGTCCAAGATCAAGGCAGGTTTGGTGTGTGGTAAGGGCCTCCTTCCTGTTTCGTAGACGGCACCTTCTGGCTGTCCTCATATGGAGGAGGGGTTGAGGGAGCTCTCTGGGGCTTCTTTTATAAGGGCAGTAATCCTGTTTATGAGGGCTTCACCCTCATGACCTAATCGCCCCTCAGAGCCCACCCCTCCTAACACCATCGCCTTAGTGCTAGGTTTCCACAGCAGCCCCAGCCCCTGTGAGATGCAGAACATACTCGGTGTCCTCTAAGCCGCCTTGGACCCTGTGCAGCCAGCCCTCCCTGCAGCATTCCCATTTTTCCTGTCGCAGAGTGCTGCCTGTTCTGGGTCCTCGTAAGCAGACAAGGCTGTGTGCAGAACATGGCACACATCTCTGGTGTCTGCATTCTTTCCCCCAGTGTCCAGTAGCCCCCATTACTGCCTCGCATGGTGCCCCACGCTTCTCTGTCTGTCTGCTGGTGTTTGGGTTTGTTTGCAGTTTATGGCTGTCGTAAATAAAGCTGCTTTGCTTCCTTCTACAAGAAACTAGGGGTATTTGGGTAAATGTACTTTACATATGTTCTCTCAGTTAGATAATGCTCTTTTAATAAGGAGGAAATAACCTTTGATTTCTCCACACACTTTGCTGTTTCTTCATGAAGGAGCTTTTGGTTTGGTCTTGCAGTGGTGTGCGGTCCTGGACGCTGGAGCTGGGCCGTCATAGACTCCCCTGTTCACATCCTTGGGTTCCACAGCAGCAGCACTAGGGACTGGGACTCGCAGCAAGGCTTTGGGTTGCACGGCAGTAAGTGTGTGAGCCCCAGCCCTTGTCCAGCAGCCTCCACTTCACTCCACAGCGCCAGGAAGGCAAATGCAGTTCCATTCGCTCACCGTGGGAAAAGCGTGTTTGCTGAGATTGGTACAGACAGATCTTTAGAGCGGGTATGCCATTTACAGTTATCTAGTTGTGGTGCTTGTAGTTGAATGGATGTTGGAGTGGTGTGTCACTTGTGTGTAAGTCACCCAGAACGTCTGTCCAGTTCAAAGGCTCAGCGTTGGCAGCTGGCGGATGTACCCTGCCTTCTTGACTCCCAAGTCTGATGAGACTCCCAGGGACCCACAAGCCAGTTGATGGTGACTTTGGGGGAAGAGGTGTTTGTCTCTGCTCCATTGTGAGATAATCTCTGGATGATTTAGTTGTTAGTAATTAGGATTGCTTTGCTGCAAGAATCTACTTGGCAAACCTTGCATTTAAGAGCAGGAATTGCTGTTTTGTCTGGCTGGTTCTCTGAACGTAAGGAAAGCAGAGATGATAGCTTTTTTTTTTTTTTTTAAACCTTTTTCTGCGAAAGACCTTCTGTTTAAGAAAATCAGAGAGTATGTGTGAATACAGGATTTCCACTGCAGACAGGCCTTTTTCAAACCGATGTTTTACTTTACAGATGGTTATCCTTGCTCTGTGGGGGCCATGGACCTGTGTCTGGAGGATGCTCTGGGTGGCACAGGCACCCACCCCCTGGCACAGCGACAGTGAGTCGGAGGGGTTCATGCCCCCTCATAGTGGTCTCAGGGCAGTGTCCTGGGAACAGCGCCCTGCGCTCTGTGATGGACACAGTGCTGGCACCTTGAGCTCCTAAGTAATCACGTGATGTGATGGCTGCCATGTGTCGGGAGGTCACTGTGATAGCGTCATTTAGGGTGAAATGGGAGATGGAGTATAAAGTTGTGTCTGCCCGTGAGAGTGAGCTTGGGAAGGCAGGACTCTCCTGCTCAGCATGTGCGTCTTGCAGGCTGGCAGACCTGGTTGATGCAGAGGGGATTTGATGTGGATGTGGGGTGGAGTCTGGCCCAGGCGTACTGCTGGTGGCAGAGGACAGAGGGAAGAGGAGTATGCTGTTGCTTGGTTCAGTGGATTTATGTCCCACCCCTGTGCCTCTGGCCACAGTTATTCTGCGGTGCTTTATACTGAGAAGCGTGCATACCATGTGTATTGTCAGAATTGCATTGCCTGGCATGCAGTCACCTCTTGTCTGGGAGAGGTGTGGATGTGTGCACTCATGTGGTGCATTGTTCTGGAGCACCTGCTCTCAACCAGGTGTCATTCCAGCTCTGGTGCTGTGAGTAAGGGGTTCTGAGTTCCCAACATGTCCTGGCATGAGTGGCCAGAGGCCTGCGTTATGTTGGTTACACAAGAAAGAGCTGTGTGGCTGCACTAGACCAGTTAGTTAACAGTGACAGCATTTTCAAACCATTGGCACAAACAGTGTAAGTCAAGTTTCCTGTGATGTTGGCCATCACTTCTTAATTTAGAAATTCTAATAAAAGAGCTATATGAGAGTTGTTATAGGCATATTGGGGCCTGCTGCAGGGTCACGTTTACAGTGGAAGCCTCAGCAGAGGTCCTGTCTGCAAGCTGCTGTGTGCCTGCAGGATCCTGCTGTGCTGTTTTCCCACGTAGGCTGTGAGGGACGCAGCGCGGGAGTACCTGGAGTCCAGCGACGCCCTGCCCCTCACTGTCAGTGGGGCGCAGCTGAGGAGCACAGGCTGCCAGGGGACTCAAACTGGTTGCCTCTCTCCCCTGAGCTCATGTGTGGAGGGGCTATCCTGCCAGTGGTACTGAGGTCATGTGCAAGGCTTCCAGAGGGGCGGTGGGGCAGTGCACCTGCCCCCCCCCCATATGCCCAGCGAGAACCAGCTCCCCTGAAGATCAGGCATGGCAGAGACTGTGCCACAGCAGTCTCCCGTCACTGCCCTGCTTCACTGAGGGCCATGGACAGGCATGGGCTAGATCCTGGGCCAGGAAGAACTGGGTGCCTTCTGCACAGCTCTGCCAGAGCCCTTGCTGCTGGGGTGTGGCGACAGTGTGAGGCTGTCACCCTGTTCAGCCCTGTGTTTCTGACCCCACACAGTGTGAGGGGGTGGGAAGAGACGGTTGTGGACCAAGTTTGCCTCCTGTGCTCCTGGTTGTGCCACCACAGGCTGCAAACTGGGTGTCAAGGTCAGTTATTTGGGGAGGTGGTGAAAGAGGTCCATCTTAGTCTTGGTTTTCATTGCTGTTTGAAGTATAACATCTGTAGGGAACAGCATGAGGGTGGGTCTTATGCCACATGCACAGTGCGATCAACCAGGGAAGACTCAGAGTTCTCTTTCATGCTTCCCAGGGACGGCCCCTGACCCCTCACACTATGGGGCCCTGTCTGGAATTTTGGACCCAGTGTTCTGTCAGTGGCACCTGTGTGCTGCCACGTCTTGGGCTGCCACGGTCCATCGTTCTCCTGCTGGCAGGCACGGGCTTTTTGCAGTTGGGGCTGTTTTGTAGAGGTTAGTGTGAATGTGCCGTGTCATTGGTGGCCTGCAGTGGAGTGTGGGCAGAGCCTGTGATGAGACCCCATTACTCCCAGCTCAGGCGCTGTCCCACTTGCCTGGCTGCCTCTCCCAGGAACCCCTCAGGATGCCAAACGCTGGCCTCTGACATGGGCTGCAAGTGTGTCGTCACTGCATATCAGCTGTGGCCCCTCACAGACTTGGGTTTGGAAGTGGTGGGACCTTGCCCTTCTGGGGAACAAAGGGAAAAAGGAGGCAGACTTGTCAGATGGCGAAGGCTAGCTGTGCTCAGTCAAAACATGGAGCAAGGTTCTCCTCAAGAGCAGCACTCAGAAGTGTCACATTCAGTTCAGAGTACCCTGGAATGAATGCCAGCTTCAGGAACGTAGTGATGGACCACCTGGGGGCTGATTGACTGTGTGGGTCTCCACTCTCAGACCCAGCCTGAGAGATGAGTGGTTAAGAATCATTAATGGAATGTTGCACCTGGTGTCAGACATTGTCGTAAGCTCACAGTGTGAGAATAGTTTTATTCCTGTGTTTTATAGAATGAGAAGCTTAGATATGTGTGACCACACACCATGGGCTCTTGACCAGGTAGGCCAGCATTTCTGAAATGTCCTTACTGCCTCCCATCACAAGAAAAATAGTTTGTATCTCTGTTTACACTACACACATACACAACAGACACTGGGAACATGTGTAAAATAATACTCTTTTCTTCATGTGATGATGTGTGTGACTCTCCACCTCCAATATTTTCTATACTTATATTAAAAAGTGTTATTTTGGGCTGGCCCGGTGGCGCACTCGGTAGAGTGCGGCGCTTGGGAGTGCGGCGGCGCTCCCGCCGAGGGTTCAGATCCCATATAGAGACCGGTCCACTCACTGGTTGAGCGCAGTGTGGGCGCGACACCAAGGGTTGTGATCCCGTTGCCGGTTGCGGTACGGGCGCAACACCGAGGGTTATTTTACTTTTTAAAAAATGGCTTTATTCATAATTGCTAAAACTTGGAAACATCCAGTGAATAGATATTCAGACATTCTGTGCATTCTGTGTTATGTATCACATGTTAGTTTAAACCTGTAGAATGCACAACACCAAGAGTGAACCCTGATGTCACCTGCGGATTCTGGGGCACATGGTGTATCCTACAGCTCATGGCCTGAAGACATACCACTCTGTGGGGAGGCTGTGGGGAGCAGAGGATCTATGGGAAATCTTTGTACCTTCTCTCAATTTTCCTAATGAACCTAAAATTGCTTTTTTTAAATGGCTGTTGAACATACTGAAATGATTCTGGGATTGACCGTGGTCATGATGCTGCACCTTCACATCACAGCTCCCAGAGTAGCTGTCCAGCCTGAACGCAGACTTTTCTTTTCTGGATCTAATTAATTCTGACCAGGTGTGTGCGTGTGTATGCACTCTCCAGAAGACCGCCATTCCCTGGAAATGCTTTGTCCCTCCCACCCCAGGGTGGCATGCCCCCCCTGTGTGCGCTGTTCTGTTGCAGCCCTTATGTCTGGACATGGATGATTGGTTTCTGAACCATGAGCTCTTTGCTTTACAAGATAAAACAGTACTCAAGTTTTAAGGAGTAATAAAAATATGAGTATCAAGGAAGAAATTGGAGCTTCTAAGTGAATTAATGTTTTTCTAAAAGGAGGTGGAAAGGACTATCTCAGTCACACAAGGGTAGCTGCCATGCAGGTGTGTCTGTGCCCATGCCTGCCACATTTCTAAGGCCTCTCCCCACATCTGAGAGGGGGCAGCCCTCAGACCTGGGCCCCAAGGAAACTGAGCCTGCATTTTAGCGTCTCTCTCCTTCTGTTTGCTCTTTCTTCTTTTCCCAGAGCCCTTACAGTTGTTACAACTTGGATTTAGATGGAACTTCACTGTTTGCAAAGTACCTTCTCGTTTATTCCTCACAACCTCTTTTAAGAGAATGTGTTCTAGTCCTCATTTTATAGAGGAGGTTGGAAAACTGTTGAGCAGCTTGTTGAGAATTAGTGAGCAGGCCAGAGTGGGCAGGCTGGGTTTTCCTGGGTTACAGGTGCCTTTCCTCCCACAGAGCTGCCCGCCCGTCCCACCAGAGGGCAGGTGGTGGCAGAAGGCAGGGAGGTTTGGAGTTCTCAGCACTGCAGTCCTTGGGCCCCTTCTGAGTATTTATGGCTTATCAGAGATGCCCTGGCCATGCCGGGATCTGACCCAGCTGAGAAAGACCTCAGCTCACAGAAAGAAGGCTTCCCCAGATGCGAACACAGGTTGTCCTGGAGAATTGTGCTGTCACCTTGCCTGTCACTGTTGTGGTGGGGAGTTCAGAAGCAGGTTTTGTTTTAATCAGAAAAAAACTTTTTTGGTAGGTGATGTTGAGAGCCTACCCTGACTTTTTTCTTACTGAAGACGGAAAAAAAGAACTTTTGTTAATGTCCACCTCTGAGCAGCTTTGCCAAGAGGGGTGTGGTTGAGGTTTGTCACGTTATGGTCTGTGGATGTCATCATGCCAGTCCATTTAAGTCCTGGCCTTGCTGCATATGTGAGATGTAGCTCTCTCTCTGGCTGGTTCTGCCGTTTGCAGGAAGTTCCTAAACAGGTCTGGCCAGTTGGAGTTACTCATTTCTGTCTCAAACACAGTTAGCCTTTTCTCCGTGCTTTTTGAATTCTCTTTATATGACTCCCACCTGATTTTCATCGTTAAAACCATCTTGTAAAACATTCAGGAGGGCTTCCAAGCCAGGCTGCAGCAGGACAGAGAGCCTTGGGGTGCCTTCATTGGCCCCACCCCCCATGTGGTGTTGTGAAGACAGACGAAGCTGGGGTATAGTGCAAAGGGGACCTCAGCGTGTCTGCTGCACTTCGGCTGTGTGCTCAGGAGGGTTTGAAAGAAGATACTGCAGGGCCGGCCCGGTGGCGCACTGCTATAGTGCGCCGCTTGAGAGCGCGGTAGCGCTCCCGCCGAGGGTTCGGATCCCACATACAGACCGGTTCCCGCTCACTGGCTGAGCGAGGTGCGGGCGCAGCACCGAGGTTTGCGATCCCGTTGCCGGTCCCGGTCCCGGTCCGGTACGGGCGCGACACTGAGGGTTGCGATCCGTTGCCGGACACGAAAAAAGACAAAAAGGAAAAAAAAGAAAAGAAAAGAAAGAAGATACTGCAAAGCTTTGAAGTGTTCATTTTTTGAGTGTAGAAGATCAATGTTGGATACCAGATCGAGAGTCTGGTGGAAAAGGGTATTGATACTATTATGTTAAAACCAAACTGAGAACAGCAAAGGATCTTCTCTGGTCATTAACCCAGAGAAGCCGACATAAGAAACAGTTTTTGCTACATCTGTTTCGTTGGACCAGTTTTTCTCTCCACAGAACATGAGAAAATGGATGACTTCTGTTTTTGAATATGTACAAATGATGCTGTTGATCTAAGTTATTTTTTAGAAGAAAATTTTTAGTGAAAAATTGTGGGCTGGAAGCTTAGTAAATGTGTTTTGAGAATTGTTCTAAAACACACAGAGTGGAAAGATTGTGACTTTCAAACTTAACTCTTAATTAGGTCACACAGCTCAGGCTCCTGCACACCCCTGGCACATGGAGCCTGTCTAGAAGCTGTCTCCTGGGAAAGCTTGAGACAAAACTTCTTCTATTTAATCTGCCTTGTCCTAAAGTAAATTGTGTTTGATTCCCTGGAGAAGAAATGCTTCATTTATACAGACTTCACTTCTTCAGTATCATCCATGGGGATCGCATTCGCTTAGCCTTTGCGATGTTGCAGACCTCTTACTTCCACCTTCTGATTGCATCTCTTCCTGGTTTAGTTTTTAGCTTGCCCTCTCCACATAATGGCCAGTGTTAGCCTTCAGCCCACATCCTGGAGATCTGTGTTCTGAAAAGGAGAGAGTGAACTTCCTTTTCCTGGGTCCATAAGTCTACAGAAGGACTCTGGTCTTCCCTGGGTCACCTACCCTTGCACTGGGCCAGTCCCTTGGGGAGAAGAGATGGGGTCTGAGGTCGTGAGCATGCTGATCCATATGCACTGCAGTTGGTAACTCCCACCAGCGTCACAGCAGACAAGGGATGAGCCCAACCCAAAAGCAAAGGAGTGGTTCAGGGCAAACGGAAACAGCAGATGTTCACAGTGGAAAGCAAGAACTGAAAACAACGTGGTTGAAAAGGTTTAGAATTACAGTAATTAATTTTATTCTGATCACTTAATACAGTGGAGAGCCAAATCAGAATCCAAGTTTCCAGCTTCATTTTTGGTATCAAAGAATAAATAATTAAGAACTATGGCTTCTTTATACTTCCACAGTTCTTTGGAGTTAAAGCCATCAAGTCATGTGTAGCCCACTTGCCTTTTTATTATTATTATTATTTTTTTATTTTTCCTTTTTTTTGTCCTTTTTGAGACCGGCCGCACCGCGCTCAGCCAGTGAGCACTGTGAGCGCACCGATCATTCCTATATAGGATCCAAACCCTCGGCGGGAGCGCTGCTGCACTCCCAGCGCCGCACTCTCCCGAGTGCGCCACGGGCTCGGCCCCCACTTGCCTTTTTGAAGGTTTGCCTAACACCGTGAGAATCCCACACCAGAATGGGTCATTGGTACAGGATATTTGAGGTCTGTTATGTGTACCACTCTTCACCAGGAAGGAGAAAATGATGGATTTTCTCTATAGCTGTTGTATACCTATTTAGGTGCTACAAGTTTTATTAAAAGTAACTTTGATAAGAAAAAAAATATTCAGAGGGCTAGCCCGTGGCTCACTTGGGAGAGTGGTGCTGACAACACCAAGTCAAGGGTTAAGATCCCCTTATCGGTCATCTTTAAAAAAAAAAAATTCAGGAGATGGTTAATTACATTTAGTAGAACTAGTAACTCTCTCCCAACAGAGTCTATCACATTGGTTTTTAGTTTTTATATTTTGAAGGATGATCCTGGGTGGTAGAACTGAATTGGATTTTTTTTTTTTTTTTTTTTTTTTAAAAAAAGATGACCGGTAAGGGGATCTTAACCCTTGACTTGGTGTTGTCAGCACCACGCTCAGCCAGTGAGCGAACCGGCCATCCCTATATAGGATCCGAACCCGCGGCCTTGGTGTTATCAGCACCGCACTCTCCCGAGTGAGCCACAGGCCGGCCCTCTGAATTGGATTTTTTTTTTTCATTTAACATACTAGAAGTTCTTACCTTTATCCCTAAATGGGTGTGTCTTTGCCTTAGTCCTTTTTGTGCTGCTTTAATGGATTACCACAGACTGAATAATCTATAAGCAATAGAGATTAATTTGTCATGGCCCTGGACACTGGGAAGCCCAAGATTTCAGCACCAGCATCTGGGTAGGACCTCTTGCTGCGTTGCCCTGGCGGAAGGAGGGCAGAAGAGACAGTGTGCAGGAGAGAGCGAGAGTAGGAACCACAGCCTCAGCCCTTCCATGGGCGGCGTAATCCATCATGGGGTGGAGCCTTTGTGGCCTCAACACCTCCCCTTAGCCCACCTCCTAACCTTGTGCACTGGGGATCAAGTTTCCAGACCATGCTTTTGGGGAACACGTTCGGACCATAATCTTTAAAGACAGGCTTTTCATCGCAAGGGCTCGCTGTTCTCAATAGCTGGGTGACATTCTCTAAGCTTCCAACAGTTACTTCTCAATGTCGTGAGTTGGGTGTTTAGTTTTTAGTTTGTTTTAATGTTTATACACTACTTATGAAGTGCTCATTTTGTAAGAGGTTTCTTTAAGACTTAAGTAAGTTAATCATTTGACACATTCTGCAGATAGTTTGTGGCATCTTGTCTTGTTTTTTAATTTTTATTCAATGTGTTGTGTGCCCTTTTGAACAGAGTAGTGCACACCTTAGCCTGTCTGCTCCCCAGGCAGGTGGAGCAGGATGTGCACTGTGAGTCTGGCCATCCCTGCTGGTCCCTGCCTGGCCAGCCTGCTGCCCCCGCCCACCACTGTACCTCCCCTGTCTTCAGTCAAACCTGGGACCCTATACCATCTCATCTGCAGAGAAAACTCTTCTTCCAAAACATAACCACAAAACCATCACCAAAAATTAAACATTAAAATTAAAAATTAAAAAGTCAGTTAATCCACGGGATCCTTGAAATTCTCCAGTGTTGTCACATACCCAGTGAGTGGTCTCCATGCCTCCTTGTTTGGACTGGGCTCCAGACAAGGTCCCCACGCTAAGGTTCTTTGCAACCTTGAAGCCACTTTTAGCCTTAACTTCCATCTTTGCTCTTTTCTTTTGGATTTGTTCCCCTTTTGTCAGAGATCTAGGTCTTTTTTTCCTACAGAGTTGTTCTGTCCAGTAGATCTACCATGTGAACTGTGTAAATAGGTTTAAAATTTTCTGCCAGCCTCATGGAAGAATAAAAAGAAACAAGTTAGATTAATGTTAATGTGTTTTATTTAGCTCAATATATCTAAAGTGCTGTCATTTCAACATATAAGTAATATGAAAGTTACTAATGAACTACTTTACATCCTCCTCTTGCACTAATAAATCCTTGGAATCCAGAGCATGTCTAGCATTTCAGCACACATCCATTGGGCCAAGCCGAGCTGCAGGTGCTCCCTGGCCCTGTGTGGCTCGTGGCCACACTTCCCACCAGCTCAGGTCTGAGGCTCTTCTCTGGTCTGGACATGTGGTGTTCCTGTGGTGGTGTTTGACACATCCTTCTCATCCCTGATGTGCCTGTAAATTGGCAGTTGGATCTAGAGGATTGATCAGATTCAGGTTCAGTTCTGTTGGGGTTTTTCTTATTTTAGGCTGGACGACTCCACAGACGGGGTTTCGCATTTACACCAGGACACAGGGTGTCTGGCCCATCTCTTGTCCTTGTGGTACTGTGTGCTGTTGCTGACCACTTGGCTCCGTTGGTGCCTGAGGGTTGCAAAACAGTGGCATTCTGATCCTGGGAGATTTGAAGTGATGTTTCCCCTGGTTATCTGTCAGGTTGAGGTATAGTTCATATAGGAAAGAAGAAAAACTGGTTGGTTGTCTTTACCAGATTTTGAAACAATGTCTGTTTTCTTGTGCTCCTCATTTGTCATATGTGAAGTGCATTCATTGGTTCATTACCACTGTCATCCTCACTGATGTGCAGATGGAGGCTGTTCCCAGTCACTGGGGTAGACCCTCCCTCTTTGCAGCCCTCCTTCTGCCGGCTCACAGCGCGTCCTGCCCCAGACCACAGAGGAGCGTGAGGCGCCTAGTTCCTGGGCTGATGACTGTGGTTCTCAGCCTTGTCTGTGCCAGCCTGTAAGAAGCCATAGACAAAGCACGGCAGGATTTGAGACTGCTGACTGCAGTTGAAGTAGAGAACTATTTCCCATCTTTCCTCCCACTCCAGAACTCTCTGCTTTCACAGCACGGATGGAACTGCTCATTTGTTCATTCCATACAACTCATTCAACAGTCTAACGATTGTAGCACCACCAGCAATGCTGTCATTGAAAATAGGAGGGTTTTTTTGGTTTAAAGTGTTTTTTTTTTTCTTAACTTTTTTTTGTCCTCAGGGCATATGACACTGGAATTGTAGAGTCAAATTACCATGAAAGTCTCTGGTGGTGCTCATAAACCTAGGTCCAGGGTTCCATCCCTGTACTACCCAGGAAAAACAGCAGCAACAAACCCCCCCACAGAGTCACAGGTATTGTAGTTTAACGAATGTCCACAGAGGAGCCCTTGCCCTGAGTGTGGACTGGGCATTGTAACTCTCTCCTGAGGAACAGAGGGAGGCAGAGGTGAGGCCGGCCTCATGGCTCTGGCATGGGGTCACAGAAGGCTCTGAGGCTTCCTCCTTGCTTGTCCCCAGGACCCGGCCCCCTCGGACACATCCTCGTCCACATCCATGCAGCAAAGCCCAGCACCCATCTGCCAGGTGTGTGAGTGGCCGCTGGGAGGCAGAGCTTCCAGCCCCAGGTGACACCTGACTGTGCACCTCCTGAGCACCTGAGCCAGGCCACTGGAGAGACCCCTCCCATAGTCCTGACCCCAGAAGTCTTGTGAGACCACATGTGTTCCTCATTTGGGTGTTACTAACTATGTAACAGTGGGTAAGGAATGTCTCTGAGTCCCATTACTGACCGGATGCCCAGGTAAGTTTGTTTCCCTTCCCTTTTGAGTTTTTAGAGATTGCTTTTTTATATTTAATGTTTTAATTTATGTGAAATATGATTTCAAAGCTAAATACACAAAACAAGGTTAATTAAACAATTTCATCAAGTTATTACTGACATATAACAGAACTTACACATTTTAAGTTCAGTGGGTTTTGGAAAATGTACAGTTGGGAAACCACCACCACAATCAAAGTATAGGGTGTTCCCATCACCCCTAGAAGTTTCCTTCTGTCGCCATTTTCGTTTTTTCTTTTACTATTTATTTTGAAGTAAGTATAGACTTTCAGGGAGTTGCAGAGATAGTGGAGTCCTGTGTGCCCTTCCCCAGCTTCTCCAGTGGTGACTGCAGAGCCGTGTCAACACCAGGAACTCGAGTTGGAGGGTGCTGGTGACTGGTCTGCAGACCTTATTCAGATTTCACCAGTGTTATTCCATGCCAGTAGTCCTCAGCCCATCTCACAGTTAACATACGAGCTGTGCCATCACCATAGACCTCCTGTGGACTGGTTTTGTCATTGGGAGGTGTTATGTATGTGGAGTCATGCACCATGTGGCCTTTGGGGATTGGCTTTTTGCATTCAGCAGAATTATCTGGAGGTACACCTGAGTTGAGTATATCAATAGCTCATTCTTTTTTATTGCTGAGGAGATTCCATGGTACAGATGGAGTCAGGTTCCATCCGTTGTTTGGACACCTGTTGAAGGGTTCCCCCCATCTTGTCTGTCATGAATGGAGGCTCTATGAACATTTATGGACATAAGATTACGTTTTCTGGGATAAGCACCCGTGTTGTGTGCTACGCACATGCTCACATCTGTGAGATGCAGCCACACAGTTTTCAGAGTGGCTGCTCTGCTTCTGGTTCCTACCAGCAGATGATGACTGTCCCGTTTTTCTGGAAAACCTTCAGTATTTGATATCGTCGTTATTTTATTTTAGCTGTTCTCACTGTGGTTTTGATTTGCGTGTCCCTGATGGCTAACGGTGTGGAGAATCTTTTCCTGAGCCATGGGCTACGCGTATCTCTTCCTTAGTGATACGTCTGTTGGTGCCTTCTGCCCACTTTCTAATTAGATTGTTTGTTGATTACTGTTGTTAGATTGCTCTTTCTTTATTCTACACACAAGTCCATTGTCTGACTTGTGATTGGCAAATATATTCTCCCTGTCTGAAGTTTGTCTTTTCACTTTTTTTTTTTTTTAAAAGATGACCGGTAAGGGGATCTTAACCCTTGACTTGGTGTGGTCAGCACCACGCTCTCCCATGAGAGCCAACCGGCCATCCCTATATAGGGATCTGAACCTGTGGCCTTGGTGTTATCAGCACCACACTCTCCCAAGTGAGCCATGGGCTGGCCCTTGTATTTTCACTCTTAAAATTACAGCAAGAGTTTTTAATTTTGTTGAGGTAGTTCATCATTTTTTTCTTTTATGGGTTATGCTTTTGGTGTCATGGCTACCAACTCTTGGCCTGGCCTTAGGACCTGAAGATTTCTCCTGTTCTTTTCCTAAAATTTTTATTGGTTTTTTAGTTTTTATTTATTTATTTATTTATTTATTTCCCTTTTTGTCTTTTTTCGTGACCGGCAACGCATCGCAACCCTCAGTGTCGCACCCGTACTGGACCGGGACCGGCAATGGGATCGCAACCCTCAGTGTTGCGCCCGCACCTCACTCAGCCAGTGAGCGGCTGGTCTGTATGTGGGATCCAAACCCTCGGTGGGAGCGCCGCTGCGCTCCCAAGCGGTGCACTGTAGCAGTGTGCCACCGGGCTGGCCCCTTTATTGGTTTTTTAAAGTTTTGTTATATTTGAACCTAAGTTTTTTATTTTTATTTGGAGCAACTATAAATGGTATCGTGTCTTCATTTCGGTTTCCATATGTTTGTTGTTAGTGTGAGGGTACTTCAAAAAAGTTTGTGGAAAAATATAATTAAAAGATAATATGAATTGTTCATGAACTTTTGAAGTACGCTTATATGTAGAAATTTGATGGATTTTTGTCTGTTTATCTTGTATTCTACAGCCTTGCTGAACTCTATAATTTCTAGGAGTTTTGGTAGATTCCTTGGGGTCTTCTAGGTAGATGGTGATGTCAGCTTCAGATAGAGACAGTTTTATTTCTTCTTTTTCTGGTCTGTAAGCCTTTGATTTCTTTGATTTTCCTCACTGTGCTGGCCAGGACTCCAGTACAGTGTCGAGCAGCAGTGGTTGTAGGGGACATCCTTGCATTCTTGCAGATATTAGAAAACAGCATTTGGCTTTTCTCCATTAAGCTGGGGGATTTTTGGAGGTGCTTTTGATCACATTGAGGATGTTTCTCTATACTCCTACTTTGTTAAAAGTTTTTATCATGGGTGTTGAATTTTGTCAGATGGCTTTATGATTATGTGATTTGTCTTTGTTAGGCTGTTAGCCTGGTGGATTACACTGGTTGACTTTTAAATGTGTGCGATCCTTGGAGGAGGTCTGCTGACTCCCATGGCTCTTGTTCTTAGTTACCAGTGCACTTCAGTGTCTCCTTTCATTATGTTTATTCTGTGTCTTAGTTCCATTTGTGTAAGATAGGTGTTTTTCCTGCTGTTTTCTCAGTTACATGCACCTTGCAATTGCAAGGTGTGTGGGGGTCTGCTGAGGCTAAGGCCTGGAATCCTCACAGCGCCAGTTGTCTAACTCTCTTAATCCTGTTCATGACACCAATTATAAAGCTACTCGACCACAACTATGCTAGTTGTCGGGCTCTTTTACCTGCTGGTAATCCTGCTGACTGGGCTGATTGTTGAGCTAAGGCTGGGTCTGGAGCTCCCAAACCGGGTCACAAACCCTTCATATGCCAGACCCCTTCACACAGGTCTGTGAGCTAGGTAACCGGCCAAAAGGTCCTTGGAGCCATAGGTTTGGAAAAGCATGGCTGCGCCAGGTGGACACCCGAGGCCGACATCCGCCCGCCTGCTTCACTCAAACTACCTCTCTTCTCTTTCTCTCTCTCTCTAGAACACAAGAATAGCAACAAAACTAAAAGGATATTATATTGGCGTGCCTGCGCACCAACTCCACACACACACACACACACACACACACACACACACACACACAATTTGCTTACAACGGATGTGCTAAAACCACACGTCACCAGATGAGGAGAGCCCTGACCAAACTATTCTGTTTTCCCAGCACAAGGCTTTAACATCTGCCATCTGTTCTGCAATCACAGTGGCCTTTCGTGTGTTTTGTGTGTAGGATAGTTGCTCCAATTGCTGAGAAGCCGTGAGCTGCTCCCTCACTATGTCCCGACAGCCGCAGCTCTCAGCAGGGCCACGCAGGGTGACGGCTCACCTTCCTTGGGCCAGCACCAACTGAGGAGGGTCAGCCCTGCAGCCAGGCCAGTGACACCTCCCATTTCCTAAAATCCTGCCATGCACCATGTTTCAAACATTGCTTATCCAGCTTTTAAACTGTATTTATTGTGAAATGTGAACTCCACAGAGCAAAAACACACAACTCACTCCTCAGAAAGCAAACAGCTGCATGACCTTCACTGAGAACCCCTGTAGTAACCTCCTGGTCCCGGCTGCTCATCCAGCCCAAGTCACCGTTACCCAAACTCCTGTGACAAGTCACCCACACAGCTTTCTCTGAGCTCTGTAGGTGAGTATTTTCAGGAATGTGTGTGTTTCTTCTCGCCGCCGTGTGTGTGCATGCAGCACTGTGAGGTGCTCTCGGTCAGTGTGGGAAGGCTTGTTGCCTGGGTGGGCCTGCTGCAGGCACTGCTGCTGCAGATCCATGCATATCTCTTTGTGCACTTGGGCTTGCATTTCTTTTGGATGCGTGCCCAGAGTTAAACTGCTGGCTGGATTGTAGGGTGGTGCTCGTGCAAGTCGCTAGTGCCGGACTCCTTCTATCAGCTTACACTCCCATCAGCCCTCACCAATACTTAGTATTTTATTTTGGTTTTAGATTGTATTTTCTTGATTACTAGTGAAGTTGAGAAATTTTCATCTATTTACTGACCTTTTGGGTATCCTCTTTTGTGAAGTAACCACTTAATTCTTATATCCATTTTTGTATTGGATGGTTTGTCTTTTTCTTATTGATTTGTGGGAGCTCTTTATGTATTGTGGTTAACAGCTGTTTGTCAGTCATGTGTGTAAGAAATATTCTCTTTGGGCCGGCCCGGTGGCGCACTGCTACAGTGTGCCGCTTGGGAAGTGCGGCGGCGCTCCCGCCGAGGGTTCGGATCCCACATGCAGACCGGCCGCTCGCTGGCTGAGCGAGGTGCGGGAGCAACACCGAGGGTTGCGATCCCGTGGCCAGTCCCGGTCCGGTACGGGCGCGACACTGAGGGTTGCGATCCGTTGCTGGTCACGAAAAAAGACAAAAAAAAAAAAAGAAATATTCTCTTTATGGGAAAGTGACCTTTGTTGAACAAAACTTTTTTTTTTTTTTTTTTTGGCGTCTGTCTGTTACACAGATTGAACAGGCTAATTTTTTTTTTTTTTTCCCGTGACCGATAAGGGGATTGTAACCCTTGGCTTGGTGTCATCTGCATCACTCTCAGCCAGTGAGCCCACTGGCCATCCCTATATAGGATCTGAACCTGTGGTCTCGGTGCTGTTAGCACCACACCCTCCCGAGTGAGCCACGGGGCCAGCCCTGTTAAACAGATTGAACCCTGGACCTTGGAGTTATCTAAAACCTTTTTACATTTAATGAGTCAGAATTTTCAGACTTTTCCTTTATGGTTGGTGTTTTTTATGTGTTGGTTAAAAGATCTTTTGCCTTGGGGTTGTGAGGATGTTCTCCTGCACTGGTGTTTATTAGCTTGATGGCTGTGCCTTTTGCACTTGGGTCTGTCATCAGGGCAGGGGCAGGAGTTGACCTACATGTGTGGTGTAAGGGTAGGAGTCAGTTTCCATTTTTCTTCACGTGTACATCCTCTTGTCCCACCACCAGTGGTAGACAGGACTGTCTTTCGCGCCTGACCTGTGGTGCCTCCTGGTTGTCAGTGGGTGCCCTCTGTGGGCCAGATGCTTCCCTGTCCTGCTGGTAGCACTGTGTCACATCATGCTGATTTAATTGCTGTTGCTACGGCTTTTAACTTTTATTTTAGTTTTTTAAATTTTTTATTTTTTACTAACGTTCATTTGTTTAACTTGAGACTTTTTCTTTTCATTCTAAGTCCATTTCTTATGAGACATTCTTTCTTTTAAAACCACATTTGTGCTGCCCACAGCGATCTACAGATTCAGTGCAATCCCTATTGAAATACCAATGATATTTGTCACAGAAATAGAAAAAATAGTCCTAAAATTCATATGGAATCACAAAAGACCCTGGATAGCCAAAGAAATCCTGAGCACAAGGAACAAAGTCGGAGGCATCACACTGCCTGACTTAAAATATGCTACAAAGCTGTAGTAACCAAAACAGCATGGTACCGGTGTAAAAACAGACACATGGATCAATGTACCAGAATAACCAACCCAGAAATAAAGTCATGTATTTACAGACACTGGAGTTTTGACAAAGGTGCTAAGCATATTCATTGGGAAAGGGACAAGCGTCTTCAGTAAATGGTGCTGGGAAAACTGGATGGCGATATGCAGAAAAATGAAACTAGACCCTATCTATCACCACATATCAAAATCAACTCAAAATGGATTAAAGACTTAAATGTAAGACCCC
Source organism: Galeopterus variegatus (assembly GCF_000696425.1). Lineage (NCBI taxonomy): Eukaryota > Metazoa > Chordata > Mammalia > Dermoptera > Cynocephalidae > Galeopterus > Galeopterus variegatus. The sequence goes on along the minus strand of NW_007726285.1, from coordinate 343,169 downwards.
AAACTATGAAACTACTAGAAGAAAACAGGGGAAATGCTTCAGGAAGTAGGACTGGGCAAAGACTTTACAGAGAAGACCTCAAGAGCACAGGCAACAAAGGAAAAAATAGACAAATGGGTTTATGTGAAACTAGAACGCTCCAGCACAGCAAAGGAAACAGTCAACACTAGAGAGACAACCTGCAGAATGGGAGAAAGTACCTGCAAACGATGCATCCAACAAGGGATTAATAGCCAGAATACAAAAAGAACTCAAACAAGTCAACTGCAAAAAACAAAACAATCCAATTAAAAAAATGGACAAATGAGCTGAACACACATTTCTCCAAAGAATACATGCAAATGGGCAGCAGACACATGAAAAGAATCATCAGGGACATGTGAATGAAAATCACACTGAGACATTTCACCCCGCTCAGACTGGCCGTTCTCAAAAAGAATAATAAATGTTGGTGAGGATGTGGAAGAAAGGGGGCTCTTCTAACAGTGTGGGTGGACTGTACATAAGTACAGCCATTACAGGAAACATTACAGAGATTCCTCCAAAAACTAAAAGTAGGACTACCATATGACCCAGCAATCCCACTGCTGGGTATTTATCCAAAGAAAAGGAAATTAGCATATTGAAGAGATATCAGTACCACCATGTTTATTGCAGGATTATTCGGAATAGCCAAGATATAGAAACAACCTAGGTGTCCATTGACAGGTCATTGACAGTGAAAATGTGGTACATGTACACAATGGAATACTACTGAGCCATAAAGTAGAATGAAATCCTGTCATTCGTGGCAATGTGGATGAGCCTGGAGAATACTGTGTTAAGTGAAGCCAGGCACAGGAAGACAGATGCTGCATGCCTTATGCACAGGGGGAAGCTCAGAACATCGATTGAATAGAGGCGGAGAGCAGGATGGCGCTTACCAAGAGGCTGGGGGTGGGATGGGGTGGGGTAGGGGCAGGGAAGAGTTTTGGTTAACAGACACAGAATTACAGCTAGACAGGAGGGTTAAGAGCTAGTGTTCTGTAGCACTGCATTGTAGGGTGACTGTAACTAACAACGATTTATCGCATACTCTCAATTAGTTGGAAGAGAGGATTTTGAGTGTCCCTGACACAGAAACACTTGTCCCTGACAAGTGTTTGAGGTGAGAGACATGTTGGTTGGCCTGATTTGTTCATCACACACTGTATACATGTTTCGAGATATCACATAGTTCCCATAAATATGTACAGTTATTGTGTGTCAGTTAAAAATTTAAAAAACCCAATAAATTGAATGATACAGTACTCTCAAAGAAAGAGACCATGTTCCCTTTCTTATTCTCATGCCAGGTCTGGCTTCTGCCTGGTGGTCACCTTTTGCCTTCACGCCCCTGTGCTCCTGGTTTGGACCATCATTTCCTGAAAGCAAATCTTCCTCTGCAGGCTCTGCTCTCTTCTTGTGTCTGGGCAGAGGGCCTCTAACTTCTCAGGTTAAAGCCCTGTGCATGCTTAAGCATCAGTGAAGATACCACAGAGTTTTTATCTGTGTAGGGTATGTCTGTTAAGTTATTTTTTTTTTTTGTCTTTTTTCGTGTCCGGCAACGGATCGCAACCCTCAGTGTCGCGCCCTTACCGGACCGGGACCGGCAACAGGATTGCAACCCTTGGTGCTGCGCCCGCACCTCGCTCAGCCAGTGAGCGGGAACCAGTCTGTATGTGGGATCCGAACCCTCGGTGGGAGTGCAGCTGCGCTCTCAAGCGGCGCACTGTAGCAGTGCACCACTGGGCCGGCCCATGTCTGTTAAATTATTGTATTAAAAAATATAACTGAGAAGAGTTAAAAATATTTAATTCATTTAAAGGAAATAAGATATTATATATCAATGTAAAGAAATTTTTACTGAAAAAACTGTTTGACAGAAAAAAATCAGCAACAAATTTAGTGTGTAGAGAGGCATTGTACTCCTCTGCAGCTTTGTCTTGTCTGGCTTGTGCTTGCACCTCTGTTTTTACATCCACTTTGTTGAATTCAGCTGTTTTGTGTGAAGTACATGAAAAAAACTTGGCCTTGCACAGATACATAGTAGGAAAAGGAGGCAAACATCCTTCCCATGTTTGACAGTGGCTTCTTCATGATAGCAGCTGCAGTGTGGACCTGAAGCCCTGTTTGTTAGCTGATGGGTCTTGCCCCATGTGTGAATTTCTGACATCTCACTTTGGTCATTTGGAGCATACTTCTTCGTTATGTGGGTCTTCCAAATGTTGATGTTTCATTACATATTATTTAAAAATAACCTCTTCAATTCCACCACCAATTTCAGTAAAATGTTTAAAGCCAGCCTGATGGAGTTGGGTGCAAGCAGTCCAGAGTTGAGGTTTTCACGTGAAAGCTCACGTTTTATTATTGGCAATAACAACTGCTGTCAGCTCTCCTTGAAGTGATAGGCTCACTTTGCTCATTTTTGAAGAGATACCTGCCAGACACCCTGTTCTTAATAATGAGTTTGTCTGAATGGCAGTCTTTCAAGCAAAACTCGTGTTCCACGAGAAAGCAGCCAGTTCAGCTTGCAGCTCACACACGTGCAGACACCATCCTGAGAGGTGCATCGTGCTTTGAGATGAGCAGAAGTGCTTCACGTACATTTCCACTGTCACAGAGTATGGTATTGGAAGGATGGGGACTCAGGCTTGTAATTTGATAAAGTGTGCAGTGCTGGCTGCTTTATTCAGGATGGCCATGATGAGCACAGGGGCAATGGATCTCGCCTCTTGCCCAGGGCCACCCGTGATGCCCATGTCCACAGTGTGTGAAGGCATGTGGCTTCTTAGTGTTGCCGTGGGAAGTGTTGACCTCAGACCCTCTGCAAGGGGCCCGTGGACAGAGCCATGAAAACCACCACAGCAATGGAGGCAGCAGGTGAATGGGTGGGTTGCGTTCCAATAAAGCTTTATTTATGGACACTGAAATTCTGATTCCATACAGTTTTTGTGTCACAAAATACTTGTATTAACCTTCTCTTGATTTTTCCCGCCTAAGCATTTAAATTATAAAACCTTTTCTTGGCTTTTTGACCTTACACAAAGAGAAAGCAGGCTGGATGTGGCCTGGGGACTGTAGTTGGCTGACCATGTACTAGCATAACCTCATACAATTTCCTCAGGAAAGGTACTGGGGAGGCTCCAGTTAATTTTCTGCATGCTTGAAAATGTTTTTATTTGCTCTTGCTCTGGTTGACATTTGGTAACATTGATGTAATCTGATTCTCCCTCCTTTGCAGAGGTTTGAGAACCCCCACACCCTCCTGCCCCCACAGGGACACGCCCTGAGGCCAGGCCGGGTTTTGGCTCAGTTCATTCACACTACTTGGCTCTTGATCAGATTCTCTGTTTAAAGTCATGTCCTGAAGTGTTGTTCTCTTTTATTTCTTTGACAGTATCATTGCCTCTATATGTTAGTGGGCTATCTGAAGATTGGTTCTCCAGAACTTATGTTTTATCTCATTTTTCAATTTCTGAATCTCTTCTTCTCTGGATTTTTCTAGATTCTACTAAAACCAGGAATTGTTTCTAATTCTTTGTTTCTCTTTGTTTTCTGGTCCCATATCTTCTTAAATCTCTCTGAGTAGGTTTTTAGGATTTGTGGAGTTTTCTGAATTATCTGGATTCCGTCCCGGTTGGCTTGTCTGTACTGGTTCCCCTCGGGTTCGGACAGCTCTCCTTTCTCTGGGGTTGCAGCTCAGCTAGACAAGGCCCCTCGGCTGGCGGGGGCTTCTTTGGCTGGTGGCCTGTGGGGCTGCTCCTGCGTCCAGGTCCCCTTGGACTTCCTTCCCTATGCCAGCGCTACACCATGGGATGGGCTGAGTCTTCCCCGTCCTGTGGACATGGGTTCTACATTTCCAGGCTCTTCTGTCTTTGAAAAATTTGTTAAAGACCCTTAGTTGTTGGAGCCCTCTTTCTTCCTTTGCTGTTAGAAAGTTGGTGTGTTTCTGTGTTTTTGTATTAGGGGAGGGTGGTTCTTGGTCTGCAGCTATGGTCTGGGAGCCCTTTGAAGCTGAGCGTGTGTGGATTAACTCCCACAGTGCACGTCTGGTCTTGCCTGAGCTGAGATCAGAGGTGAGGGAGGTGTTCTTCTCTTCTCTGGTGCTGTTCCCTGTGAAGCGTGGCTGAAGTGGTGAGCATGGTTGGCCATGCGTGTCACTGCAAACGTAAGAGTGAGTTGGAAGGAGCCCTGCATGATGCCTGTTCTGCTGCTATATGGAGCAGAGCACAGCTGGGCGGCTTGCAGGTAGCAGAAACGCACTTTTCGCAGCTCTGGAGTCTGCCTGCCCATGAGTGAGGCGCACGCAGGTTTGGTGCCGGTGAGAGCCACTTCCTGAGAGCCACTTCCTGGTTCACAGACTGAGGGCCTCTTCGCTTCCCAAAGCCCCCACTTCCTCATGCCATTGCACTGGGGATTCAGTTTCAACACATGAATTTGGGGGACACAGACATTCAGACCAAAGCAGAGAGGTTCTACTTTTGGTGGTCAGCTGGCCTTGACCACTGTGATTTAAGGAGCCAGGAGGAGGACACCATGGTGGGGAAGGTGGTGAGAAGCTGCCGCTGGCCCCTCCATTATGTGACGGCTGGAAACCTCACACTTAGTGTGGCCCAGAGTAGAAGTGGGGAATCAGGGACTGGGGCTCCAGGGGAGGGTTTTTTCAGTGCACACATGGGTATGTGGAGCCTGGTTGTCTGGATAGAGGACATTAAATATGGGCCCGCCCAGGTGGTGTGGCCAAGGGCCTGGGCACTGTACAGGGCATCTGTCCTGTGGCTTGGCATCATTCCCATGCCTCAAGATGAAGTACTTGTCCCCTGTCCCTGGTACAGGGCTGTAAGGCTCATGGGGGCAGAACATGAGGTCTTTGCATATAGCAGGCCTGCTGGTTACAGCTCCTGTGTGAGACAGAAGGATATGCATGAGGTGAAGCCCAGACCTCTGTCACCAGAGTGTGCCTTCACTCCTCCTGAAGTGCATGGAATCCAGCGTCAGAGTTGCTGCAGGGTCCCCTTCAGATAAAACTCTGTGATTTGGGACAGGGCCTGGACCCGCCACGCAGGGGCCAGGCAGGGTCTTTACTTCTTTCTGAGCTCTGCCTTCCCCTCCTCAGCCCCCCCTCAAAGCAGACAGGCCCTGGGGTGAAGCATGCTGACCCGACCCTGCGTTTTGTGACTGCGTGGGGGGATGGGAGGCACAGTGGCCTCAGCTCTAAACGACATGAGAAGAGGAATGTTTGGCTTGATCTTCTCAATCCAGAGCTCGTAGCTTGGTGTTAAGAGTTCCTGGGGAGGGTAAGAGACTTCCCGCTCCTTTTCTTCCTCAGCAAAATGAAGAGGACATGTCGGGCCCTCTGGGAATAGCTGCAGAGGCCTCTGATACTATCTGGGAGTGGGTACTCTGGCCAGCAAGATCACCCTCCCTTTACCTGGCCCCTGAGGCCACGCACCTGCCTGGGGTGGCATGGTGATGGGCAGCCCAGGTCCTGTCCCGCCTAGGGGCTTTGGGAATAGAACAAACTGATAAAACAAACTGCTGGCTGGTATGAATGTTAACTTAAACAGGGACGAGTAGCTGTCAGTGAGGGTGCTCATGAAGCCTTGCTGTCAGAACATGGCATGAGACAAGTCTGGAGCATTTGAAGTGCTTCCTTTTTCCTTTCTTCTCTCTCTCTTTGGTTTAAGTCTTGATTAACATAGACAATGCGCTATCTATGCTTGGATAGAGTCCATGACAATCTCTGGGAAGCTTTAGTGATAGTAAAAATAGAATTCCGTTAGCTGAGCATGTTCAGGGAGTAAGTGAATCAGCCGGGGGGTGGGGGGGAGCGTGCAGTGTTTAAATACAAACTTCTTACATTCCATCCCTTCATTTAAAGTGGATTTCAGCCCTTAAGTATTTTTTTCTGTGAGTTAACTCTGGGCTGGACGGTTGGCTCAGTTGATTAGAGCACAGTGTTACAATTCCAAGGTCAAGGGTTCAGATCCCCATTCTGGCCAGCTGCCCCCCAACCCCCAAAGAATTAACTGTCATTACAGCTTTTTTCTTGTGCAGTCCTTCTTACCTTTTGGTGTGCAGGACAGGATGTTGTTAAAACAGGTTCTGATTCAGAAGGTCTGGGAGCCTAAGAGTCTGCGTGTCCTGCAAGTTCCTTGGTGATGCCAAGGCCTCTGGCAAGGAACACACCTGGGCAGCAGTGGTCCAGCATGATTCTCAGTGGCCCCTGTCCAGCTCTGATCCATAGAAGACCAGTAAAAATGCCTTTGGATTCCCCCTCGTCTGCTGTAGTGTATCACTTGAAGAGGCAGGATCAGACTAAAATTCCCAGGATTTTTGTAAACTGTGGCATTGCCCAGGACCTGTAGCCTCTCCTGTGTCACGTTGGTCTTGGAGGGAGGCTCTTCAGTACTTGAGGTGTCTCCTGCCCACGCAGAGAGCTGCCACGTGACGGTGTATGTGGGGAAGGAGGAGAGCATGGCTCCTGGGGGTCCACTCAGATGAAGGCTCTGTGTATGCTTGTTGGGATGTGGGGCCAGGGGTGTTGGGTCTTCTTGGGCTGGTTTGACAGTGATACTCAACGCCACGTGCTGTGCGACGCAGCCATCAGGAAGGAGCACAGCATGGTCATCCTTGTCCAGAGGCCTCTTGTCAGGCAGGTGGGAAGGAGGCCCTGCCAGGCGCACACCACGTGGGCTTTCATGGGCTGCAGTGCCGCCTGTGATGTGGAGAGGTGCAGAGCAGGGTTGCCCACTCCCTGGCACCTGGGTGACCATGGGTCGCAGAGCTGGTGGCAGATAGCTGCTGGCTTGGCTGTAGGCTGAGAGCTGTTTCATCTGGGCTCTGACACAGCTGCAGGTAATTGGCAAGTTCCTTGGGCCTGTAGCATCGGCACTGTGGCTTTTGTGTCAGGGACTGTGCTGGCGTCTCTCGTGGAAGACTTTCTCCACCCGGACTGTCAGTGTCCTGGCAGCCTGTGGCTCTGGAGCCATGTCTGTTCTGCTTGGAAGGGAAGGAATGAGGCTGTGCCCTGCAGATTGTTCCACTCTGTGTGCCGCGGTGGTCACCAGTGTTCTGTGGTGTATTTTCCTCTACTGTTGACTCAGAGGTCGTGAGTTTAAAATAGACTTCTTAGAACTTGGAAATGAGGGGAATTTAGGTCACACTTAAATGAGTGTAAGTAGGAACAGCCAAGTTGCCTTCCTGGGAAAAGATTGCTTGCCTCCAGGGGCTAAGATTCGGGGGCCACCGCCATGTCACGGTCAGCCGTGTAGTGTAGTGATCAGAAAGCCTGGAGGCCAGGTTGAGCCTTGACAGCAGTGTTGGGCATCGGACAGGGAGGCTTGGGGATTTCGCGGCAGCCCCCACAACCCCTAGCCTGACTCCCAAGCATGGAGAAAATCCCCCTCAGGAGAAGTCATGATGCTGGGTGAGGGTCCAGGGCCGAGTTGTCTGCATGGTTTCCCATGGTGGTCCAGCCACTCCATGCAAAGGTTGAGGTTGGTCAGTCCCTGCCAGGTGGAGACTGGGGTGGAGCCACGGGGGCCCAGGGCACCCCTAGGGTGGAGGTGGACAAGTCGTTGGAGGAGGACAGAACGTGTCTATGTCTTCTCGCCTGGTCTGTCATTTAAAAGATAACAAGAGTGGGCCAAGGTTCCGCTGGCTTCACGCTCACCAGACAGGTCCTGGGAGGTACGTGGTGAGCCAGGCAGCAGCACGTGCAGCCTACCCTCTAGAAACTCAGGCAAAGTGCTTTACCACCTGGTCTCAGTGCTGTGCCCTGAGCTGAAAGCCCCAAGAGGAAGCCACCAACAGCAGCTGCTGTGTGTGAGCTTATACCAAGCTCAAACATGGGCACCCGGGGTGGAGCTCCTAACCCACCATTGGTTTAAGTGTGGCATACACCATCAAAAGTGCTAGGCCAGCGCCGGCCCGGTGGCCCACTGGAGAGTGCGCCGCTTGGGAGTGTGGCGGCACTCCCGCCGAGGGTTCGGATCCCATGTGGAGACCAGTTCCCGCTCACTGGCTGAGCGCGGTGCGGGTGTGACACCAAGAGTTGTGATCCCGTTACTGGTCAGTAAAAAAGACAAAAAGGAAAAAAAAAAGTGCTAGGCCAGGTGTGCACGAGCCCCTACCTTCACCTCTGGAATGAACCCCTAGAACCTGGCCTTCGGGGGACATGGGGGTGGAGGGCCCCACCTGGTGTCTGGCCCAGCGTATCAGTTTCTCGCACCACGATGGATTGTGGCTCTGGGATGCCGCCTGTGGGGACACACTGGTGAGTAGGATTTGACAGTGTGTGATGGGGAGGCTGTGACCGAGAGATGTGCACCCTGGGGTCCCAGCATCTCAGTTCTAACAGCAGGAGAGAGTGGGCATGGTGCTTCGGCTTTGCAGAGCCCTTTCAGAAACAACGGACTCACCCTTGAGGGCATCCAGGGCGCGTGAGGGGATGCTGTTGGTGCTCGACCTGCGCTTTCAGATGTTCTTTCCATTGGCACCAGGGGCCGTGGTGGAACCTTCCCTGTGCTGTCGTCCACCTCGGAACTTGCTCGTGAGCTGGGTGGCCTGTGTGGCGCTGCATCCTCCTGTCTCCTGGGGAGCTTTGAAAACCAGTAAGCTGACCTGAGCCAGCTCAAAACTGACACCACTACTTCCTATTGCCCTCTCTCCCATCCAGCTTCTGGTCTTTTTAAAGAAAATTCTGTTTTGGAGGTTAGGGTGCAGTTGTTCTGGAAGCAAATCATGTTCTCCCCACTCTGTCTTGTAGGCCGTGGCCGTGCTCACATCCAGAGACGGCTTCCTCTGCCAGGGAAGGGGCAGTTACAGGAGCTCACGGCTCTGCTTCATGAGAGACTGTCCAGCAGAGCTGGCTCAGGGAGGCCGAGGGAGGCACTGTGGGAGGAAGGAGGGTCTGTCATGTGCCACTCTGCTCTAGACACCAAATAGATGGTGGGGTCAGGCTCTGAGAATTGTGGAGTCCACATGCTGGGGCTGTTCTGGGTCTTTCCTGCATGGTGGTCCACAGACTCACATCCGGAATTAGGACAGTTGACTGTTGCTTGATTTTTCCTGACAGGACACAGCCAGGAATGTAAAAAATCTTAACTTCTCTATAATCCTCTTATTTCTGCTTAAACATTAGTGCTGAGTTCTCAGACAGCCACGAGGTTCAATAGTATCTCTGAGTCAGGTGCTGAGATACTGTTTCTCTAGGCTGAGATGTTCCAGTTTTGTGATGAAAAGCTAGAGGAGAATGTAGAATTCATAGTTTCAAGAAGAGAGAAAAAAATAGTTTCTTCACCTCCTGAGAGCGTGGACGGAACACTTGCTCACTGAATGGTGGGCGGAAGTGTCAGGAGGTGTGTAAAGTGGTCAGTCTTGCTTGTCCCTCCCCCCAGGTGACTCCAGATGGGTTCTCATGCTGGTTTGTCTTAGTCCATTTCTATTACTTAGACCAGAATACCCAAAACTGGGTAACTTACGAAGAAATAGAATATTTATTGCTTACAGTTTCTGAGGCTGTCAAGTCCCAAAGTCCAGGGAACACGTCCTGGTAAGAGCGTTGTTGGTGGTGACAGTGACACAGGGTGTCGCATGGCAGATGGCCAAGCAGAGGCTGACCTCCTCACTCTGCTCTTAAAGCCCCCAGAACCACACCCATGACCACCATTAAACCATCAATGGATTAATCCATTCACTAGGACACAGTCCTCACAATCTAATCGCCTCTTCAAGGTCCCACCTTCCAGCTACCATAATAGGGGTTTCCCACCTTCTTAACACTGTCACAATGGGAGTTACGTCTCAGTGGGCTTTGGGGGTCATCTGCTCCACAGCACCAGTTAAGTACTAAGAGGATACTTTGTGAGATTTTATTAGTTATTTTGAGGGAAAAAAAGGGCAGGCTCTCCAGAAGTTTTTGTGAAGAAGATTCTCGCAATCTTGCAAGCCTGGAGATGGAGGGTGGTGATGTGCAGCGTGATCTTGAGCGCACAGGCAGTAGAGGACATGGGCTGCTGCTCACAGCACTTCATACGTGCCAGAGCTTATTAGATCCAGGCCAGTTAGTTATAGAAAGTGCTTTGTCCAAAATGGTGTAGCACTGAGGCATGTCACTGCAGTAGGAGGACATGAGAAAAGGCACATGCCATGGTTTGTCTACAGTGTTCTCCAGCTGTGACATGAAGATGATGTCAGTGGGGGGCGGTGGCTTTTGGAAAGATGGAGCAAACTGACTTCTCCCTGTTCCTCTTGTGAGTGCACCTGAAGAGCCTGGACGTGATGCTCAGAGTAGATCTGAGACTGGAAGGTGGGGAGGGTACATGTGCTCCCAGGATGCCCATGTTGGACGTGGCCTGGTCAAGTTGCTATGGCCATGGAAGAGACCAGGATGAGGCTTGGAAAGAAGAAGAGTGTTATACTCACAGGCCGCAGAAAGGGGCCACCGCATGCCAGGGGTCAGGAGGCAGATCTCAGCCACAGCCTTTGCTGGGGTTTCCGTGGAAAGGCAGGGCAGGGCTGGCAAGTCCAGATGAAGCTTGTGGCCTTGTGCTGTAGGGCTGGTCTCTAGGTTCCTGGTGCCTGGGGTTGATTTGCATACGAGCCCTTGGCTAGCTCGGGGAGGGGCAGTCTCACCCTGGCCAGCAAGCTCTTTAAAATGCCAAAATGTCATAAAATACAGAAGATAAAACACATGATTATTACAGAACATGTCCCAGGATTTCCTGGGAAACAGTGGCCAGGAGCCTCAGGCCCAGGTGAAGGGTCTGGCTCTGTGGGCTTGGAGTGGACTATGGAGCTGCCTGGACATCCTTGAGGAACTCCCTTAGAGAGACCACAGGCCTACCCTCTGGACATTTTATTTGGGAGAAGTTAGGGAATTGGGTATGTAGTCCTTTCCTCTGTTTTTCTTTTTTGGTGGCTGGCCAGTGCAGGAATCCAACCTTGGTGTTATTAGGCTGCACTCTAACCAACTGAGCTAACTACACAATCCTTGGTGCTTTCCAAAGAGCAAAGTGATTGTCCTCCAGACCTTCCCCGGTGGTTGTGGGAGAGGGGAGCTGCTTCCCAAGTGGTAAAAGATAGAGGCCATGGTGGGTTGGTGGCATGTACCGTGTGTTGCGACCTTCCCCATGAGGGAGGGGAAGGGACTGGGACCAGGACTGCGACCTCTGTGTGGCACTGGACCATGTAGAGCAGGGGCAGAAACTCTTGAGACCCGCTCAGTCCCACCCTGTCTTGGGTCTGGCTTGTGCTAGCGGGGCCTGAGATCCGAGGTACCCAGGACATGGCCATCACCTTTGCAGGCTGTTCCTTCCTGATGTTGTGGAGTGCTTGCCCCTCGTTCTCTTGCACACAGTGTGGCTGCTGTTCCTGTTGCTGTGACCCCTGGGGAGGGATGTCCTGAGACAAGCTGTGCTGACCTGGGTCCTAGTGTGGAGTGTGGGCAGCTCCTTGGCCACTTGCTGAGTCTGTTTAGTTTGGTGTGAGATTGCTTGGGCTTTGTGCCACTCTGAGCTCAGCGAATTCTAACCCTCTGTGTTCTCTCCTTCGAAGCAGACGGTTGATGACGAGGCGATGGAGGCATAAATGAAGACCAGGTGAGGGGAGCAGAACGATGCCCAAGGGTGGGTGTCCTAAAACACCACAGCAAGAAGAGTTTCCCCTCAGCAACGACATGGTGGAGAAGCAGACCGGAAAAAAGGTAACTTGCGTCCTTCTCCCTGCGCTCAGCATGCTTGCCCTCAGCTCTCCCAGCCAGGTGGTGCGTGGCCTCAGTGACACACACTGCCTACTCCTGGCCCCCTTGCTGAGCTCTATCTGCAGCCAGGAGTGGGCATGAGCCTTCTCTGAAGGTCGTGCTTCTTATCTGGTGACCAGAGTCAGGTGCTGCATAGTAGGGTTATGTGCAGAAATCACTCTTGAGGTAATTTGGATTTGGCTGCACATTTCTGTTGTGGTTTCAGTGAGACCCATGAGACATTTAACTGAATTTCAGTTATCCTGACTATAAATGCTACTGGAGAATTTACTTCCAAGTTTGGTTTTATTCTCAATGTAAATCGGAAAACGGTGTAAATCCTAAACCACTATGTTTTTTTTTTTCCTTTTTGTCTTTTTTTACTGACCGGTAACGGGATCGCAACCCTTGGTGTCGCGCCCGCATCGCGCTCAGCCAGTGAGCGGGAACCGGTCTCCACATGGGATCTGAACCCTCGGCGGGAGCGCCGCCACACTCCCAAGCGGCGCACTCTCCAGTGCGCCACCAGGCCGGCCCTAAACCACTATGTTTTATCGCCGTCTTGACTCTGGGTCTGGGCTGCACTCGTCCTGCAGTGCCCCCTGAGCATGAACTTGAAATTGGACAGGATGAGGTTCACACTGAGGCCTTGCCCTGTGTCATCTGTGTGACCATCAACAAGTCAGTTGTCTGTCCTGAGACTCGGTTTCCTGATTTCCACAGTAGGAATGGGAACGTCTTGTGGGGTTAACGAGGAGCTGAGGCCGTGCAGTGCAGCAGGGAGCAGATGGCTTGACTGCTCCTCCTGCCTGGTTTGCCCGTGTGGCAGGCAGTCCACGCTGTGACTGTCTCGTCCTGTTTGTGGGTGGGGGGCAGGGTCCCCTCACCGAAGCTCCTGGTTGCAAGTTGTTTGAGTGTTGCTTCAGGCCCCGTCTCCTGTCCCCCAGTCCAAGCATTTGGGTTATAAAAGAAGGTCCCAAGGCCACTGCCTGTTTCAGTGTCTCTGACAAGGCTCTGGGTTTGGAGATGTGTAAAAATTAATGAGCAGAGTGATTTAGCTCCTTTAGTTTGGGTGAAATGTGAGGCAGTTTGTGAACATAGGCATGTTTATGTGCTGTTTAGATAGAGTAAAACCTGACGTGCCCTCAAGACCTTGCATGTCTGGGCAGTGTGTCCATGTGCTCTGTCCTGAGTGCAGGAGCCGGGGGCTTTGTGGCCTGGAGATACTGGGCAGGCTGAGTTTTGTGCCTGGTCAGCACCACACGCGTCTGTGAGCCCGGCAGAGGGTCTCCGTCTAACACCGAGGACGGGCATGTGCTCAGGCTCATGAGGAGATGGAACTGGAGGAGGGGCAGGCATGCGGGAGTCACAGGGCAGCTGGGGATGCAGGGAGACTTCCTGGCAGTCCCCACTCTTTGGTGGCTAAGAGCCCAACGTGTTGGGCATAGGTCAAGCCGCTCTTGATAGAACCATGGTTTCCAGATCTGTGTATGGATTTTCTGTGCAGCAGAATCAGATAGTTGTGTGCAGAGCAGGAGGGAACAGACGGTGCTGTCCTGTGAAAGGCCTGCAGCCCCTGCCCAGCTTCTCCACCCAGAGCTCCACACCTGTGGTGAACCACATCAGAGTGCACTGGCAGGGGCCCTGAAGCCTTAGGAGTGAGCTCAGACCTGGGACACTGCTGGTGTCCTGCCACAGCACCGGTTGCTGCCTGGGCCTCAGCTTCCCGGGCCTCAGCTTCCCGCACCTCGCTGGGCTTGGTCCTGGAACTGCACCAGCAGATGGGAAGAGCTCAGCTCAGCTCTGGGCAGCTGCGAGTCCTATGCACATGGCTGCCCGCCCTGGCCAGCCTGGGTCTCTACTCTGTTTTCTCTGCAGCTACCATCAGTGGCCTCCCGGCCTCGGCGTCTTGGCAGATGCTGCTTTCATTTGGTGGAGAATTCTGGAGAGAGAGCTGCAGCTGACTTGCAAAGAGATGGGACGTGGTGTACTTTTACCTTGAGAGTGTGAATGGCCTGCTGAGCCGTGTGGTCTTGCTTGCCTGGTTTGGATCAAAACTTCTTGTGTCCACATGATTGATGCCAGTTGGGGTCCCAGGACCCCAAAATGCCTGTAAGAGATTTGGGTCATCTTTGCGCCTAGGTTGTGCTCTGGGAGCAAAGGTGTTTGGGTCTGCCCTTGGGAGCTGACGCATGGGCTCTGGAGCTGCTATGTAACCACAAGCCAGTGAATGCGTACTGGCCATGTCTCATAAAGGGCCATACCTCTGTGCCCTGAAGGTTTAGGGACTAGTGGTGGCCTCTTCCCGGACCTTGCATTTGGGTGGGATGCAGGAGGCATGTGGGAAAGGAATCCCAGCCCTGATGCTGAAGATGAGTCATCTCTGTCACTCTGGTTTTTCCTGATGGCCTGATCTGAGAAAGGTAAATAAGCAGTGGGGAGGATAATTAGTTCTCCCAGTTTGGGTCTCAGAGGTTTTTATCGAGGAGGTAATGTTTCAGTTGGTTGGACATGGAGGAGCTGCGTAGAGGCGGTGTCCAGGCAGGGGCACTGTGGATAACACTGACCTGCAGAGGTGGCACTAATTGAGAGGAAAACCGCAGGCACAGGCCACCCTGGCCTTGCAGGGCCTTCCCATCCAGAGGCCACCCTGGCTGCACCACTGTCCCAGGCCCCCAGCATCGATGTGTGTTCTATGCTGGCTTGAATTCTCTTTTCCTTAGAGAGGAGACTCGCTGAGCTGACCTGGTTCTGACAGTGTCGGTGCAGGCTGTGTTCACACATCTGCTGTGGGAGATGTATGAATTGGGCTTTGTTTTTTTTTCCCAGTAAGATAGCTATGTAATTTTTTTTTTTTAAGCTACCCAAGATAAAGCCAGACATTTTCCTCATGGAGGCAGACAGATTTCAACACTGAAGATGCTACATAACAGGGAGGTGGGAGCGCTCAGTGTTAGTGGAGGTTTCTTAGCTTAAACAGTAACTCTAAATAGGGTGCCCAGGAAGACACTCCTGGCTGCAGCTGCTGTTTGCAAATGCCCTGCTCCTGGGGAGTAAGGATCCCAAGGTGGCAAAAGTCGGTGTAAAGGTGATAGTCCCGCTGTTGATAGGTGACTGAAATGGGTTCTGCCCAGTTTTCCATCGTAAACTCTGTTTTCCTCAGATACACTTCCATGTTATCAAAAGCAACATATTTTTAGATTTTTTTCCAAAGGAATCATGATCTAAGCCATGTGTGTATGGATGACAGAAACAGGGCACCTGCTGCTACAGTGCGTCCCCATGCCATGCCTCCTGCCCTTTGGCAAAGGGTCTCCCTGCTGCTGACACGTCAGCAAGCACAGGGCTGGTGCACTGGAGAAAGGCCTCTGCAGGGTCTCTGCTCAGGACCCCACTCCAGGAAACACACTCTCACCACAGCAGACCCACGGAATCCTGCCACATCTGGGCTGAAGTAGCCTTGGTAGGAACCAGCAAACCCTTCATTGTTGAGGGTGTTCTGGTCTAAAGGGGCCAAGGGTGCCCAGGGCCACGCTCCCATGGTAGTGCACACACCCTATAGAGAGGAGAGGCAGAGGCAGCCTCCAGTCACACCAGCATTGTCGTGAGCCCCTCAAGGGTGGCATGTGCTCGTCTGGGAACCATGTGCGTGCTGTGTGTTCCGCACGCCTCAATATCCAGGGGGTCTCTAAGCTGATCTTAGTGGAAAACCTCCTGGGGCTGCTGTGAGGCTGACAGGCCCACCTCTTCCTGGCCACCCCCTCCTCTGTCACCCAGGAGGAGTGGCTGCAGAAGTGAATGCTGTGGAGGCTAGAGGGGGCAGGGTAGTGTGGCCTGGGCTGGCACTGCTTCCTCCTGGGGCTCTGGGTGGGTCTTGGATAAGGCTTGCACACAGGCGGATTGGGCATGGCCATGCTTCCCTTCCTTCTTACAGCTGCAGGAAGGGTGGGAGGGTGTGTCCAACAGTGATACCACAGAGGGGCCCAGAGCTCAGCCCAGCCTCCCTGGACCCGGGCCCCAGCCTGAGTGTTGACCCTTTTTCGGATTTGGACAGGCTTGGTGGTTGACAGATTAGGCCATTGCATCTTGGGTGGAATTCCGGAGAATAACTGCTGGCCTTTGGGATTTCTGTCTCTCTTTGTCCTGAGCAGAGAAGGAAATAGAGAAATATCACAGAGGAAGCAAGGCTTTCCAAGTGTGGGTCCTCTTCTATTCCCAGACCAGTCCTGGGTGATTGGCCAGCACATCACTGAGAGTATCCTTGTGGCTTTGCTTGTTTGCTGGTGCAGGCTCCCCAGCCCCAGCACACATGCAGCAGTGCCTGCGCCTCTTGTCACCCCCTGCAGAGGGCTAGCTCTGCAGGAGTGGACTCGTGTCCCCTATGTTGCAGCTTCTGCAGCACACTGTCCACTCCTGGTGCCCAGCAGCTTTACTCTGTGACTGCCGAGCACCTTGGTGTCAGATCACACTGCATTAGTGGAAGTCCTGTGTTGTCTTCCTTTCTCTATATTTGTCTTCCTGATTTTAATTAACAGAATAAAGCAGAAACCTCTCATTTTAAGAAAACAGCTTCAGAAAATTCACTTGACTCTGGGCCCTGATGTGGCAGTGTGGCTCCCTGCTGCACCTGCCCTGCTGCCATCAGAGTGGGCTGCTGTGGTCAGTCCCCAGTTCTCCTTCATTCTTGTCTAACTTCCATGGAAGTTAAGGCTATTTTTTCTTCTAGGATTCATGCTTTTAAAAAAAAATCATCCTTGGCAAATGAAACATCACAGAATTTTTCCCTATTCTATGCGTCTTATAATGTTAGATGGGGGTCTGTGCTCTGTTTCTAGCTAGTTTTTGTGTATGGTATGAAGTAAGGGCAGAGGCTTGTGTTCTTTGTATAGACATCCAGCTGTTAATCAGTGTTACGCTGATGTTAAGACCAGACAAAGGTGCTACAATGAGGAAGAGTACAGACCAGTAGCTCCTGTAAACATAGACGTAAGGTTTCTAAAGAAGAATTTTAGCAAATTGAATTCATCAGTATATAAAGATGGTAATATGCCATGACCAAATAGGGTTTAGACCAAGAATTCAAAGTTGTTTTAACATTCAGAATCCATCGGTTTAACTCATTATATTAACAGACTAAAAAAGAAAACCATGTGATCTATCAGTTGATGTAGCACAAACACTTGACAAGGTCCAGCACTCACTTATGATGAAGAACTCTCAGCAAAACAGGAAGAGGGGAATTCCCTCAGTCTGACAGAGAGCACCCATGAGAAACCTGTGGCCAACAGCACATTCAGTGGAGAAGGGCCAGACATTTTCTACCCAAGGCTGGGAGCAAGCAGAAAGATGCAGCACAGTCGGTCAGATAAAAGAAAGGAAAGACACACACTGGAAAGGAAGGGTAGACCATCTGTCTTCATTCACAAAGACTTTTATTTCATCTGTGGAGAAAAGCCTGAGGAATCTACACAACAGCTACAAGAATTAAGTGAGTTTAGGAAGGTGTTAAAATAAAAGCCAGTATGCAAAAGTGAATTTTGGGGGGTGTGGGGGGATGCTGGTCGGCACAGGAATCGAACCCTGGGCCTTGGTGTTATCAGCACCATGCTCTAACCACCTGGGCATTCTCAAAAGTGTATTTCCAAATATTAAAATGAACAATTGGGGATTGAAATTTAAATATTTAAAGTATTATCAAAAATATGGATTATCATGGGATAAATTTGCCAAAAGATGTGCTCCAAGACCTGTCCCTTGAAAGCTACGAAACATTGTTGAGAGAAATTAAGGAAGACCTAAACAAATGGAGAGTTAACCATGGTCATTGGTCAGAAAACTCTCAAAATTGTTTAGATGTCATCTCTCCCCAAGTTGATGTATAGATTCAATGTAATGCCAGTCAACATCCTTGCAGGCTTTTGTAGAAATTGATAAGCTGATTCCAAAGTTTATATGGCAATTCAAGGGATCTAGAATAACCAAAACCACTTTGAAAAACAAAATTGGAGAACTTAAACTATCTGATTTTAGTTTTCACTGTGAAGCTACAATAACAAGACTGTGTGCATTGGTGTAAGAACAGGCCTATCAGTGAGTGGGACAGAGCAGCGGGTCCACAGGCAGACCTCACACACACGATGTCATTCGCATTTCAGCAAAGACGCCAAGACACTTCAGCTGGGAGAGGATGATCTTTTCAACAAATGGAGCTGGAACCACTGAACTGACATATTGATGTTTTTGGTGGGTAATACGATTTTTGTTCTTATTGGATCCTTTTGCTGTTGGCCATGGCGAGGAAGCTCAGCTGAGTGTGCCGGGGCCAGGGCCACTTGGCACATGGCTCCTGCAGCTCCTGTCCTCTCTCCATGTGCTGTGTCCCATGCGTGGGAGTCATGGTCTGGTGGGCGGCTAAAGACCAGCGTTTCCCTCTCTGCAGTGTATGTCGATGGGGTCACTGCCTGGTCCTCCGGCCGTGGTAGTTACTACTGTGGTGGATTTTAGGGCATGTCAGGGTCTGACAGGAGGTGCTTTGAAACTGGAGTTTCATGTTTAAGGTACTGGCCTTTAGGAAATAAAAATATTCTGTAGTGTGTGCCGTTGGTTCCTATTATGCAAGGAAAGCGCAGAGGTTGTATGCGGTGCCCTGCCTCGCCTGGCTGCACAGGGAGGCTTTGAGCCCAGATTTGAAGCAAGATCCTCCTCCTCTGCCGCATGCTCCCTTGTGTGCCGCTTGGGATCCAGCCCCTGATGGACTCCAGGTGTACGGCCGGGCTTGCTTTTCTCTGCACAGCTGGTCAAGGTGAGGAGCTGCGAGTTAAAGTTGTGAACTTCTTAGTTGAAATATAAATGCATGCCTGAGCTTATATTTCACTATAAAAACCAGGGATGGTCGCCATCCAGATGAAAAACAGCGTCAAGAGCATGCTAGGAGCCCTGCTGTGCTATCCCCGACCAGGAACCTCCCCACGCCAAAACCAACCTCTTTTCTGACTCCTGTCACCACAGATAAGTTTTGACTGTTGAGATTTATGTAGGGGGATTCAGTTGTTCAACACATCTGATTTATGGGGTTTTTGTGGGTTTTCTGTTGCTATCAGTAGTTCTCTTACCCTATTGCTGTGTGGTATTCTGTTGTGTCAGTGTCTGACAACTGATTCATTGTCCTGTTGATGAACACTTGGCTTCTCTCCAGATAACAGAGTACTGTTGTACCGTGTGTACATTGGGGTGTTTTCCACATTGGTGGATATGGCCCGATAACTCGTCAAAGAGATTGTACCAGTTCTGCACTCCCAGAAGCAGCGTTGATCCACACACATCCTTGCCAGTACTCAGTGGTGGTGTTCTGATGGGCGTGTAGTGGTATGTCCTGGTTTTATGTGTTTTTCTGGTGTCTCCTTGTCCTGAAGATGTTCTCCTATGTTCTCTTCAGTCTGCAATACATCTGGAGTCAATTGTGGTCATGTGGAGTCAGGAGGGGTCAGGTGACACTCCTGTGGTCACTGTTCTTCCCTCATTGTGCTGTGCAGGGCTGTGGTTCTGGTTTCTGCTGTCTGTTCTGAACTACCCATGGGCTCTTCATCCTTCCTCCAGGGCCACCTGTCTTGATTCCTGTAGCTCTGCAGTCTCGATGCCTGGTGGTCTAAGCTGCCCAGTCTTGTCGTTCTTCAGGGCTGCCTCTGCTGCTTTTGACCCTTCACATTCCCATATGCATTTCAGAGTAAGCTGGTTGATTTCCACAAAGAGCCTGTGGGGATTTTGATTGGATTGCTTTGAATGTAAAGATCAGTTTGGGGAGAATTGCCATAGGAACAGTGTGGAGCTGTTTGGTCCGGGAGCAGGAGGGATGCCTCCGTTGTTACATGGTCTGCACTTTGTCTCAGTAATGTCTCGTAATCGTCCATGTGGAGGGCTTGAACATCTTCTGTTGGATTTGTTCCCATGCGTCAGATGTCTTGTCACACTAATGTGTTATTTCAGTACTATTTCCTAATTGTCTGTGGTGCATGGTCAGCCACCTTCTGTGTGCAGCAGCTTCTCTGACTTGCTTCTGGACTTGCGTGGTCAGTTGTTCCTTTGAATTCTCCGTGTGCAGCCATGTCGTCGTGAGGTCAGTGTGTCTTTGTTTTCCCTCAGTGGGGCAAAAAGAAAAGAAGGGATTGAGACAAACCTGACTCCAGAGAAGGCCCTGAGTTTGAGGTGCACATGTTTCCATCGTGACTACTGAGGGCGTGAGAGCGGCTCGTGGAAGGCACGTCCGTGCTGGGGTGTGTGCCTGCGCCTTTTAGCTGATGTGGAGTATCCCATTCACACTCCAGAGTAGAGAGTGGACGTGAGCTCGCCAGGGTGGTGCCCATCACCTCTCACTAGGAGCACCGCGTCCTTATCAGCATCTGCAGGGTTAGTCTTTTCTAGTGTAAGCCTTTCAGGTGGGTGTGTGCTCTGGGTTTTCTTTTTTTTTGGCAGCTGGCTGGTACAGGGATCATAACCCTGAACCTTGGTGTTATCAGCACCAACCTCTAACCAGCCAAGCTGACTGGCCAGCCAGAAAAGCTTCATTTTTTAAGTTCGGCTTTCTGGCTCTGCTTGCACCTTCAGCACCCTCTCATGACAGTTCTCTCCTCGATAAGGAAAGCATGCTTGGTCCTATCCCATATACATTTGTCACACAGGGAACCACTGTAGGCCCTGCTGACATGTTTTTTCACTGTAGGCGACCTTATATGAGCCTCAGGTCTCACAGCAGCAGCGCTCGAAGTCTGCCTGGGCACATGCCACATGCACATGCTGGCGCTTTCCCATCCTTCTTGGTGTGAAGGTAAATGGTTCTATTACCAGGGATTTGGACAACCTGGTTTTGTTAAGAGGTGGATCCTCCAAGGGCCTCTGGGTGCCGTCCCTGGAAGAGCCCTGTGTTTTCTTAGTGTGATGATTTACATTTATTTTTAAAATTTTCTTGCATTTTTCGATTCTTTGTTATATTTATCATCTGTGTTGTCTTTTTTAATGTATTTGCAGATCGGGTTTGGTGATATCTGTTTAGGATTTTTGTGTGTTCATTAAATATATTGGTTTATAGTTTTTACAGACCAACCCTCATCAGGTTCTGGAGTTAGGGTTAGAGGATCCTCAGCATGAGCTGGGAATGTCCCTTCCTTCTCTATTCTCTGAAATAACTTTTAGAAGACTGGTGTTCTTCATAAAATATTTGGTAAAATCTACCAGCAGGGCCAGGCAGTTTTCTTTGTGGGAAGGTGTTTGCAGGCTAGAGTTCTTACCGATGCCTTCTGTCCTGCTCTTCTGGTGCTGGGGTGGCACAGTGTGGATGTGCCTCTTGCACTCCCAGGATGCTGTCTCAAGGCGTGCCTGTGTCCAGCGGAGGATGGGAGTGATGTTGCTGTGGTTGTGATTGGGATGGTATTGCCATCCCGTGGCTTGCAGCATGTGCTGGCAGAGATCCTCCTTGGTTATAGGAGGCAGGACTTTGGCTGGGGGCTGCCCCTGAGGCAGGGCTCAGGCTTCTCCCAGGAGTGGGCGGATGTCTCAACCCTGGGTGCTTGAGAGCCTCTCGTGCTCTGAGGGCGGTGTTGGCAACAGTGTTTGCCAGTAGCTCACCTGGGGAAAGTTCTAGAAGGAGGCTTGCTGGTGGAGAAGGGAGCAGTATACTCTTGGGGACCACTTCCTTCTTGGGACTTGCCCTTCACCGCAGTGGGTGGTGGCTCCCTGTGTGAGGGAGGTCATGGCTCCTGGGGCCCCCTTCTGAGACCTGGACAGGGAGTCCAGGGAGCCAGAGCTGCCTGTTCCTCATGCAGTACAAGTGTAGGATTTGTGGAGCTCCACTGAGCATCCCACCCAGGTCAGCCTTGGGGCTGGGGGTCGCTCCTGGGTGTCTGACTGGCAACTGCAGTGCCCACCTTGCTTGGTAAGAAAGGGTCCCTTCTCATGTGGTCGGCAGCTCCTGCAGCTGCATTTCTGTCACAGTGAAGAAGCTCCTGCTTCACCATCCCCCTCCCCAGCTCTGCATTTCTTGTCTCCTCGTACATGTTGTTACCTCTGAGCTTCAGATGGAGACATCCCCTCATGTGACACGCTCAGGAGACACTGCATCCTGAGCGGGGGTGCATTTGCCGGGTTCTGGGTTCCCTTCTCATCCTTGCAGCCCACAGGAGGGGACACTATGCCCCATTCTACAGATGATGCCACCAAGGCAGGTAGAGAGTTCAAGTCTTGCCCAAGATCAGCCAGCTTGGGGGGTGCTCCTCAGTCCTCACCTGCAGGCCTCCCAGCTGACAGCCCTGTGGCAGTCAGGCCTAGGGAGATGGCGGGGTCTGCCTGGGGGCATCCAGAATAGCTAGGGAGTCCTTGTTCACAGCAGAAAAGGTAGAGGTGAAGGGAGCAGGGACATCTGTGGCTGCGGGCACGGGGAGGCGGATGCACTCCAGAGTAGAGCCCCACCAGCCCTGTGCTCCATGCGCCAGCAATCCCCTCTTTCGAAAGCTAAGTTCCTGTTTTCCGTCATTGTAGCAGCACTCTGATCCATGGGTACACGTTCCCCCAGTGCATGCTGAAACTGCAAGCAGTACCAAACCCTGTCTATACCACGAGAGAGTTTAATTTGTAAACTAGTAGGCTCAGCATTCTTGTGCTTTGGGGCCATCATGAAGTAAAATGAGGGTCACGGAATGCAAGCACCATAACACCACGACAGTTGATCTGGTCACTAGGGTGGGTACTAAATGACCGCAGGCAGGCAGCTACACAGAAGGGTGACTCGTGTCCCTGGCAGGACAGGGTGAGATTTCATCACACCGCACAGCATGGCGTGCAGTTTAAAACCTATGAATTGTTTATTTCTGGGATTTTCCATTTAATGTTTTTAGGCCGTGGTTGCCTGTGGGTGAGTGGTGGGGGCTCTGTGCTTACTGCTGCCGGGGAACGGTGGGCAGGGAGCGGCTTGTGTCCCTGTTTGCTTTCTTGGTGTGCATGCAGGACAAGAAGTGGGGTTGCCATGGGGTCACTGCCAGGGCCACAGACAGGTTCAAGCTTCTGCTCAAAGGCCCTGTCATCAGCAACCAGCCCTTGGGGCCTGGTGGGCTCCGCATGCGTGAGCTGGGGGCAGGAGGAGCTGCTGATTGCCAAGTGAGAGATTTGCTTTCCCTGGCACATGAAGGGAAATTGTAGCAGACAGAAGATTTTGAGGATTTAATTTGGGAATGATGTCATTTTTTTCCCTAGGATAAAGATAAAGTTTCTCTAACCAAGACCCCAAAGCTGGACCGCAGTGATGGAGGGAAGGAGGTGAGAGAGCGGACAACCAAGCGGAAGCTTCCCTTCACCGTGGGGGCCAATGGGGAGCAGAAGGACTCGGACTCAGGTACCAGGCCACAGGACCATGACCATGACCATGACCATGGTGGGCGGGCAGGAGATGGGCCCCAGCGGGCCACCTCTTTTCCTCCCGTGCAGGCTGATGTGGAGCTGATAGGAGAGCTTCCCCCCAGAGCTTCTGCAGTGTGGAGACCCTCCCCGCCCAGCACTGGTTCGGCTGTGGGTGTGGGTTTGGGCTGATCCCCTGAGGGCTCCAGGCCTTTGCTGTGTTCAGTCCCAGGAAGTTTCATGTGGGAGGAAAAGCATGGTCCCCTCAGGGCCGCAAAGGCACATAAGTTAAACTCCCATTGTTTGTAAAGAAAACCAGAAGTTATCCTAGGAAGGAGTGGGAGCTGGTGTGGTCTTCCAGAGCACAGTGGGTGCTGAGGCGGCAGAGCAGGTGTGTGCCCAGACCTCTCTCACTGGCCCTGCTTCCTCTTATGTTGGACAATCCTCAAGTCCAGAGGCCTCCCCATCCTGCTGGTCATCTGGCTTCTCTCTGCAGCCTGGGTGAGCCTGCAGAGCTCTGAGTTGGCCCTGGGCTCTGTCTCTGGCCTCCCCAGACTCCAAGAATGTAGCCATAGGATGAGAAGCAGAAGCCGTGCCCAGAAAGGGTTTTATATCAGATGGGGAAAGCGGCAGATCCTGAGACAAGAGAAACACTGGAGAGTAAAGGAGAATGTTGAGAAGAAGCGGCAGGGAGAATAGCCTGGCGGGGAGAGTCTGCGTTCCAGCTTGTACTGGCAGTATCCAGAAACCTTGGCCTTTGGGATCCTGTGGTGGTCGCAGGTGCTTCCCTGTGGTGCTCACAGTAGCTGGGAGAAGACTGCAGTTAAAGGCCATGAGAGGGCTGGCCTGTTATGTCAGGTCAGCTCACTTGAGAAGAGGTCAAGGGTTTGGATCCCTGCACTGATCAGCCGCAAAAAATTAAAGACCAACCACGTGGGCTGGTTTCCCACATGGGATGCCAGGGAGGTTGAGCCAGTGTGTGGCTCCTGCCATTGGGCTGGCGTATTTGGGGACAGGAAGGTTGCAGAGACGTGGGGTCTGATGGGCTGAGAATGGAGCAGGGGTGGGTGTTCCTCTTGGCAATGGGAAGAGAGGGTGGGGGCAGACAAGGCACCCTGGGAAGGAGCCCCAGCTGCCAGAATGGGGGCTGGTGGCCCCTGGGACTCGGGATGCCATGGGCTCGTGGGGATGCTATGTGCATGTGAGCTGTAAGAGCAGGCCTGAACGTCCACCTTTTCCTACTTTGGGCACCTGTGCCAGTTCTGGCTGCTCAGGAGTGTTGTGTTCATCTTGGTTATTGGCTTTTTGGATGGTGGTATGTGGGGGTTGGTGCCAGATCTCCGAGATGTTTCTGTGAACACTCTGGAAGTCATGCTGTGAGCACTGAAGCAGTGAGTGTTAGCACACTCCACAGCCACATGGCACCCCCTGTGGGACGGGCTCGGCCCTGCTGGTCAGGACGGTGCATGTCCAGGGCATGCCCACCTGTCCTGACTGGTCAGGTTTCTTTCAGTGCCCATTTCCTCCTGGGGTGGAGAGAGGCCTCATCCAGTGTCCCGGGGGCTCTGCGATCTATCAGTGGTTGGCACCTGCACGGCTGCCAGCCAGGCTGCTGCTTCACAGTCGCTTCCTGTTTTCTGTGGGATTTCTAGCACATTCCCGGGCGGAGCACCGAGTGCTCCCAGGATCCTGTGGTTTCACTATGTACTCTTCTCTGAGGCGAGGGCCTAGGCTAGGGGAAGGCGGGGAAACACAAAAATGCATAAGAAATGTGACATTTGCTTTTCTGTGTTTACTGTCCTTTCGGAGGCCCGTTCTAATATACAGTTTTCTTGTGCATCTGCTTAACATGACAAAACTGGATTTTCTAGTACACGTAGAGTACTCTTTGTTCTAGAAGGTTGGATTTTTAACTAGGACCCTATTAAGCTACTGTGTCTTTGTAAGGCCCGCATGGGGCTTGGAGGGGCTGACTGCGGCATGGTTTCCACTCACCTGTCTGCTTCCACCTGCACTTCCTGATGAGCAGGTGCCTGAGCTGGTGCTTGTTCTGCACTAACCAGAGGAGCAGTTCTTGCCGAGGAAGGGGGCTGGGTGGACTGAGGCCCCAGTGGGATGCTCTGGGTGGGTGAGATTGGTGTAAAGAATTATTAGTTCTGTTGAAAGAGCAACTGAGGTAGGAAGCTCTCTGTGGTCCTCTTGGGCTCAGGCAGGTTCCCCAACAGACTGGGCAGGTTAGACCCTCTGGAGGAGGATGGCAGAGAGTTGGCCGGGCAGGGCTCTGGCTGCCCTCCTCAGCGTTTCTCCAGCGCCCTTTGCTGAGCATCCACCACTAGGGGGAGGAGCAAGCCAGCAGCAGGGGTCCCACTGAGGAGCCAGGGGTCTCACTCAGGAGCCAAGGGTCCCTACGGAGCCGGCATCGGGGCTTCTGTGTGGCAAATCAATACGTTTCCTTGGCTGTGCGGCAAGTGGGAGGAGGCTGAGGAGCCTCCCTCTCCGGCCACCAGCTACTGTAGGGGTGGGCTCCTGTTTCTTAGACCCTGCATATGGGCCAGCTTGTGGAGCTGTGGCCTCTGGTGCTTAGTCAGGGCTGGGGGCGGCTTGCCAAGAGCCGTGCAGCTCTGTGTGCTATGAGTGTCCTCATGGTGCACATGCCACTGGGGTCATCCAGGTAGACAGAAGCAAGACCATGTCCAGAACAGACCTCTGGTGGGGCTAGTGGGCGCGGCTGTGTCAACTGGCTCTCTGTAGGAGAAACGGCCCAGAGACAGCTGTTCTCATTGCTTCAGCAGAAGGCCTTCAACCAGAGCAGCTGCTGGCTAGGACTTTCTTACACTGGGCAGTCTGAGGAGGCTTTGCACCCAGGCTGACTGCCTGCCTCCCTCCCTGTCTGCCCAGCGCCTCTGCGTCTGCTTTTGAAGTTGTCCTTCACTGACTGGATGCTCACTTCAGTTGAAGGAGCTTCACCACTGAGAATACTCATGGTGAAATTACACGATGTCTTATATTTGCCTCAAATTATACTATTCTGTCTACTTTTTTTATGTTTAAATTTTCCGTAACTTAAAAATTCTACAAGTAAGTATTGCTGAGGTTGGTTTTGACTGTTGCCTAACATTAGCTCTCTAGGGCTCCTGAAGAAGCCTGCTGCTCCATTACGCTTTCCCGTTCCTTTTCAGTCTGGGACCACCAGGCGGGCCCTGCTTGTTCTCTGGAGGCCTCTTGGGGAACATCCCCTGCAGCTCAGGGGGTAGGCCTTGGGCTCACTGTGATGAGAAGTGCTAGGAGTTCAGCCAGGGAAGGTGCCTGGAGGATGTGATGCGCCTGTTGACCTCTGGCTGGAGGTGTGCATGTCCTAACAAGGTTCCCAGGGCACTTCACACAGCAGGATGCCCTCTCAGTTTTCACTGAGTGCATGGACTCTCTCTCCTGCAAAGTGGAATCCAGCAGGGTGAGGCCAGGCCAGACCCCTTCAGGCATGAAGGAGGAACACTCGTTCATGGCTGGATTGGGCTCGGGCCAGTTTCTGACCTGCCGTCACCATGGGAGAGCAGACAGTCCCAGTTCTGGCTGGCTGGCAAAGGCTGAGTGTTGGGTGGGGCTGGGTCTTGGTGGCACAGTGAGGACTCTGGAAGCACGTGTAGTCACTCGTGAATCACGTTTTCCAACAGCTGAGAACCCCTGTGATTGGCCTCTGGT
The DNA here is from genome assembly GCF_000696425.1 of Galeopterus variegatus. NCBI lineage: Eukaryota > Metazoa > Chordata > Mammalia > Dermoptera > Cynocephalidae > Galeopterus > Galeopterus variegatus. The sequence goes on along the minus strand of NW_007726285.1, from coordinate 316,327 downwards.
AACACCCCTTCTTAGCTGTCTCTCCTCTAGACTTGAGCAGATTCTTCTCATACAAAGTGGAGCTTAGACTAGTGAAGGAGGAAGGCTCTTTCTGCTTAAAGTTCTGTATTTCCCCACATTGCAGAAAAGGCCTCTCTGAGGGGCACCCAGACCCCAGACCCACAGACTACCTGGGTGCAGTGATTTGCTGGGAGGCCTAGAGCTGTGACTTAATGGAGCAGAAGGACACAGAGCAAACTCAACCAAGGGAACAGGTGCTTGGGGTGTGGTCAAGGAGACCCACATGGAGCTCTGAGAGCTGGGCACCAGGTGGCCTAGGAGCTGACTAGCCTTGTCCTGGCACTGGGCATGTTTCTTAACTGCTCTTTGCCTCTCAGTGCTTTCGTCATAAAGCCCTGATCTGTGAGGACTCTGGTCCTGACCCATGGCATGTGGATGGGGCTCCTTGGAAGCCTCTTGTGTCCACCGTGGGAGGAATGATTGTTCCCACTCCTGGGGCAGCTCCTGGGGTCTGGGAGAGACCTGTCTGGTAGCCCCATGAACTAGCAGGATGAATGCATGTAGTTCAGCCCTTGGTGCAGGTGTGGACTGTGATTTTATTTATTTTAAGTTCTCACTGTGCTTTGATGTTGTGAGGGGCAGTGGCTGGGAGATGGTTCTGTTTTGGTTGGTGCCTGAGCCTTGATGCCGACACCACTTTCTTACCTTGTGCCTTCCTGTTTAACTCCATGACAGTTGGTGCTAGTCATGGTGGTGGTGGCAGAGCCACATGCACCCTCTGTCAGGAGATGGGGAAACCCAGCCAGCGGCCACACGATGGGGACCTGGGCACTGCCACTGCCTGGCCTCCATGGGACCCTGTCTTGCCCTGCAGAAGCAGCTGAGGCTGTATGGGAGTCAGCCCAGACTCCTCCTCAGAGTGAAGAGCCAGGATCAGGGAAGGGGGGCACTGGGGTTGCAGGGCACACAGGGGCAGGCCCCTCTTCCTTTAAATGATCAAGTGGCAATTTAGAGACACAGAGACAGAGACATCAGGAAACTGGAAGGGGAAGCCAGTTGTCAGCAGCTGTGAGTCCTCAGGATGGCTGTACTGTGCTTGTGGGCCGAGGACCACGTTCTGCGTGGTCTCCATCCTGCTGCACTGGAGGGATCTGAGCCTAACACTAAGGTAGAAGTGACAGTCCCTTTCGCAGCTAATGATCTGATTTGGACCATCTGTCCAGTGTAGGTGATACGTGATTTAGGCTTCTTGGACAGAAGTACTATATTTTGTAACTCTGAGCATCAAGATTAGGCCAGATGTTTGGTGTGGAAGGCGTGTTTTTGAGGCCAAGTAAAACAGAAAGTGGTGACAGTGGCGGTGCTGGCTGGCACCTCTGCGCTTACAGGAACACCATGAAACTGCTCACTGCTCTGCTGATCAGAGTTGTGTGAGCTCTCACATCGGCAGTGGGCTTTCTGTTATTTCAAAATACTGCTATTTTAAATGCTCCTTTATAGACTAGATTCAAAAGTATATTGACAAGTTAAAACTCATGGTGGGAGGCAATTACAGATTTCTCTACTTTGGCAACATGGTGGACTATGTCTCCTAAAAAAAAAAAAAACTAGAAAAGTCTAGAAATTATATATGCTAAATGATACGTACAATAAGCTGAGGGTCACAGCTGTATTGCTACACTAATTGTCTGGCTAGGGTCCACAGATCCTTCAAACCCGTTGTACAGACTGGGTCACCAAGACCCCTCACATGCAGGTCCATGAGCTAGGTAGTTGGGAAAGATCCCAGTAGCCATTGGCAGATGACACGAGCTCAGTCCTCAGCTTCCTCAGCAGCAGTATCTTACAACAGCTTCCAGCAGCAGCAGCAGCTGTGGCCTCCCAGAGGGTGCCGGGGGCCCTGGCAAAAACAGCTTGCAGCAGCAGCCTCCAGCAGCAGTAGCAGCCTCCCTGTGGCCCCCCTGGGGGCATCCCAGGGGTGGGAGGGGGGCACTGTGGATCAGAGCTATTTGTACTTTGTACTTAAATTCAATAACCCAGGACACCTAGGTGCGAGTCAGACAACCCAGGAACACCTGTGTGCCTACGTGTATCTACATCAGACAATAGCCAAGGAACACCTGGGTGCACGTGCACATTTACATCAAATGCTCAGCAAGATTCTGAACATCTGAGGGGCCCTGACTATTTTCCTTCACTTTCCCTACAACAGCCCTTAATAGAAATCCCCAGGGCTCAAGAATTGAGAGCTTCTGCCCTTGAGCTAGCCTCAGGCCTGCCAGGGAGGTGGTGGGTGAGACTGTGGTCCCTAAACCCCCTGAGAGCATGTCCCCTCGACAAACCACACTCCAGCACACACTGGGATATTGGGAGAGACGTGTCCCCCAGCTAAGGCCCTTTATCTCTTCTGGCAGGTGCCAAGCCTCCCCAGAGAGACGACAGGCCTTCCTTCAGGCTTCCCAGGCCCGAAGCTCAGGTGGTCAGGATCATAGAGGATAAGCAAGAAAGTGGTCATGAGAGAGGGTCCCAGGGGCCAGCCCCAGGAACTTCACACATTGGGATAACTCGACACAGAATAAATCAGTAGAATGTAATGGGAGGGATAATCGAAAACATGAGCAAGGAGTCAGATGCTGTCGAGACAGATCATGTGGGTTTTTAAAGTATTAAGTAGAACACCTGGAAATGAAAATTACACACAGTGACATTAAAATCTCAATGGGCAAGGGCTGACCTGTGGCTCACTTGGGAGACCATGGTGCTGACAACACCAAGCGTTAAGATCCCCTTACCAGTCATCTTTAAAAACAAAACAAAACAAAAAAACCCCTCAATGGACAGATTGTGTAGTCTATTAGATACAGCATAAGAAAGAATTAGTGAATTGGAAGTTATAATTAAAGAAATTGCCTATTGGAGCTCAGGGTTGCAACATCAAGGTCAAGGGTTTGGATCCCCATACCAGCCAGCCATCAAAAATACGAGAACAGATGGACATTGCCTAGAGTGAGGCACAGGAAGAAAGTGAGAAGAGATCGAGGGAGGTCACGAGAGACGTGAGGAGCGGTGAGGCGGGATGTGCACCTACTGATCAACACTGCAGGGGGAGCCAGCTGGGACAGGGAGTGACTGAGGAGGTGATGGCAGGGGATTCGTCAAGATTCATGAAAAACACGAGTCCTCAAACTCAGGAAATGTAATGTTACAAGTGGGAGAAAGAAAAGTAATTACACGTATTAGTGCTTTGTCACGAAGTTACAGAACAGGTGTCCTCACAGTACTCTGGAGGGAATGTCCCTGGGAGGCTCACACAGCTCCCTGGCTGCCAGAAAAGGCTGCAGTGGGCACAAGGACGGGCATGGGGATGGGAGGTGGACACCAGGTCCAGGAAACAGCAGTCTCTAGTGCCGTCCACCCTCAGAGGCCCAGTGAGGTGAACACATGTGTGAAGAAAGGTGCTATAGGAACATGGCACTGTCGCACCCCCATGCTTCCTACATACCAGGTGGGAGGCTGTCGAGGCTCGTGTTGGCCCAGGAGCAGTGCCACAGAGACGTCCATGTGTACTGAGAGTACCGGAAAAACTGCAGGGGGCAGGGTAACAGCTATAGACTTGACCAAAGGAGAGGGCCCTATAGGAAGACCTGGCCCTGCTCTGGCCAACGGGGCCGTGGTCCAGCCTTTCCCATCTAGCACCGTCCTCTGCTCGCCCTGGATCTCTGTCATGGCCTCCACGGTGTCCACAGGGCACAGTTTGAAGGGGGCTTTCAGTTCCTGCTGAGCAACTGTGCCCTGCTGCCCCAACCACAGCCCAGGTCAGGGCACCCAGGACCACAGCTGCTGCTCCTGCTGGAGCACACACTGGAATTCTTTTTGGACCTGCCAACTTTCCATTTTGCAACTTGGCAAATGCTATTTGGAATTGATACAAATTCTACTTTGCTTCTACTTGGATAATAGAAGCAGAGAATTAGCAAAATACCAGAGGAACTTGCTGTTTGTCCTGAGTGGCAGCTCTTGGGAGAAGGAGACAGTTATTGCAGCCACCCCCCTCACCAGGGTCTTCCTCACCAGGGTGCGCAGCTGGCCGGCACCCCATAAGAGGGGCAGACAGGCAGCCTGTGTCCCCTCTGTGGGAGCCATTTCTGTAGCAAGTGATGGTGCAGATATTGTACAGCCTGTGTGCATGTCAGGGGCAGCCTGGTGGCTCTTCGGCCAGAGCAGAGAGTGGGCATCATCAGAGCTATAGGTGTGGCCATACTCAGGATCTCCCTGTGTGTGTGTGTGGGGGGGCTTCCATGGGGTCATCCCTTCATTCCAGAAACCACCCGGGTGGCATCTTAGGCCTGAGAGACCTGCAGCATTGCTGGGCTTGAAGCTGGGGAACTGTGAGTTGGGTTAGATGCTAGTAGTTGCAGATGCTTGTAGAAAACTATATTTCATGATGGAGAAATTGGCACGTTGGGAGATCTGATGTCATGTGGGATGTTTTTCTGTGTTAGGACAAGTAAAAAGTCCTGTTTCAGGCCAGAGAGAGCTGTGTGAGGCCTCCTGTCCCTGGGAGTGAGCTCTTCCTGGGTTTGTGCAGAGCGAGGGTCCCAGGACAGCGCTTTGGGTAGGAGGCAAGCAATGGGTGGGGCCGTGTCTTCCCTCAGCATGCCTGGGAGTAGCTTATAGCTCTCCCAATTGAACGGGGAGGGAAACTCAGTCCTGTCTTCACTAAAACTCATCAAAAGCAGAAGCAGAGAGAGGGCCTAGAGGTTAGTGGGCTGCAGGGAGGGATGTGTCACTGTCCCTGAAGTCCAGACCTTTGACCCCTGTAGGAAGTCAGCAAGGGCCTGGTGGGTAGCCGCTCTGCAGGAGTGGGGTGAGTTCTGTTGGCTACAGAAAGCCATCAGGGCGAAAGTCCATTGTTCTAGTTGCCACTCAGAGGGACGTGTGGGGTGGGCTCCTGTGCTAACAGCCCTGAGACTGACTTCTGGGGTGCTTTTCCCTTGGACTGTGGACCTGCTACACTTCTGCACAGTTCCTTTGATGTCTTAGCAGCGTCTCTTAGTGATGTCTCTGGGATCTGAAGACACCTGACCCGAATCCTGCTCGCCGCCTCCTGGGCCTGCCTCCAGCCTTCCCACACAGCATGGAAAAGTCAGGCTGGCGCACTTGCTTTAACTTCTGAAGTTGTTACGTGTAACCCACAACCAGGAATTTGTTATAGTGTGTGTAAATTTGTAAGGGTTGTTGGTGGGCTTCGTGTCTCCTGCGCTCAGCCTGGTCAGGCTGGGAGAGCGCTATGCAGGGTTCTGGGCAGGCCTGTTGCTCAGGGCATGTGCTGGGCCTGTGGGCACCTGTCAGTGGGGTCTGTAGTCCCAAAGCACAAGGGTTTGGTGGTGGTTTCACCTCCCTCTTCCTGGAGGGAGGCGCCCAGATGGTGCCTGTGGAGAGAGGCAGCAGAGGCGTGGCGAGCAGTTTCCATCATTGTTAGCATTGCTATGGAAGGAGTGGTGTGTGGCGAGGATGCAGGGGTAGCACAGGCATGTGCAGATAGGTCCCGCCACCGAGCCCTGACTCTGTCCTTGGGCCGCTGCTGAGCTGTCACTGCCCTCTGGTCCCTCCTTGTGTGCAGACATGCGGCTAGGGCAAGGCTGATCTCTCGACAGTGCATCTCCCAGGCTACAGGTAGAAGGAGCCGCCAAGTTCAGGCTCTTTCTGGAACATTCTTCCTTTTTCAGATCTGTGCACTGGGGATCGTTTAAAACTGAGTTGGTGGCAGCACTGGCACCTGCAGCGTTTGGGGAGTTTTGCCTGTGAGCTGTGAGGCGGGTAGACAGCCAGTGCTTGCCTATAGCGTGTCACACAAATATGCATTCTTCACAAGCCACAGTATAGAGGACGGGAACACCATTCTGGGAGCTGAGCCCAACAAACCAGCTGAAGGCCGGAGACTGTTTCCAAGTGACCAGGCAGATGTGTGGTCCATGTGGTCCGTTTTTTTTTTTTTACAGACATCACCCCTCTCTCTAGGGTCAGGTACCAGCTAGGGGAGCCAGTTCAGTTTCGGAGAAAGGGGCTTCTTGGGCACACAGAATGGAAAGGAAGAGAAAACTCACGAGAGCTTCAGCCCCTAGTCTCCCTTAATGCCCTCCTTGCCCTTGTCAGGATTTTGGCAAAGCCCTGCCACTGGGCCACAGGCCTGCAGTTGCACCCCACGACCTGGAGAACCCCAAACCATCCTGGCCCTGCACAGGGGCATGACCTGGAGCCCACGGGGCATTTGGTGGAGGATTTGGGGGCTCCTGACCCCTGGTTCCCATCAGCAGGAGGGCAAGGGAGAGCCAGCTTCTACACTCCTGACCACGGGGCTTGGGGTGTCCTTTCTCTCCCCACCTCTTGGCCTCTTCTAAAAGAAATGGCACATTATTTCTGTTAGATGTTGACCGTATTTTGCAGTGGGTTGGATGAGCCTAGGACTTGCTTGTTAGGAGGTGCTAAGGTGGAGTGGCCGAGCTCTTGTATCGTGTCTTGTCAGTGCTCTGTGTTGATGCCTTTAGATGCCTCCAGCTCAGTCCATGTTGTGGTACTGCCAGGCTGGCACACTCCTCGAAGCACCATGGCATGGGATGGAGGTTCCTAGAAGCAAGAAGAAAGGTACAGTACTGACAAGTCGGCCTTGACTTATTTACGTATTTTAAACTGTCTGCCATTTTATATCTGCACTATTTGTTTGGAGGAGGGATGGGGAAGGTGGAATTTAATCACAAACTCGTGCGTTTACAATAGAGACCTGTCCTGTGTGAGCCAGGTCGTCGGTGCTAGCCTACCCACCGCATTTCGTGTGTGGCTCAAGGTCTGGGGAGGCTCCAGAGAGCTGCCTGAAGTGAGTGAATGGTTAGTGGAGGCCAAGACCATGCAGACTTGAGTGGCTGATAGATTGCCAGGCGTTTAGGTCGCTTCTCTCTCAGTCATTGCTGAAAGAGGTGAGGATGGGCAGCAGGACGCGTCCAGCATTTATTCTCCTCTCACAGACCCTCCCTGTGAGCTGTCAGGTGGAATGCAGGGGCTCCGTAACATTAGGTGAGGACCTGGGTTCTGAGGACACCATGGCATGAAATCTTCCCTCCTTCTCTCCTTCACTCGCCTCATAGAGAAGCAGGGTCCTGAGCGGAAGAGGATTAAGAAGGAGCCTGTCACCCGGAAGTCCGGACTGCTGTTTGGCATGGGACTGTCTGGGATCCGAGCTGGCTACCCGCTCTCTGAGCGCCAGCAGGTGGCCCTCCTCATGCAGATGACAGCCGAGGAGTCTGCAAACAGCCCAGGTGAGCCTCTGGGGGCCAGGTGCTCTCTGGGGACGGGGCTGTGCACAGGTGTCCCCTTCACGTCGTGAAAATGTCCCAGTCCTCAAGATTTCCAAGCAGCAAGGCCCTCCCTAGTAACGCCCACCTGTCCCCTCCTTGGTCTGCAGTAGACACAACACCAAAGCACCCCTCCCAGTCTACTGTGTGTCCAAAGGGGACGCCCAACTCTGCCTCGAAAACCAAAGACAAAGTGAACAAGAGAAACGAGCGAGGAGAGACCCGCCTGCACCGAGCTGCCATCCGAGGCGATGCACGGCGCATCAAGGAACTCATCAGTGAGGGCGCGGATGTCAATGTCAAGGACTTTGCAGGTGAGCGCGCGCGGGGGGGGGGGGGGGCAGAAAGGGGGGGGGGGGGGGGCAGAAAGGGGGGGGGGGGGGGGCAGAAAGGGGGGGGGGGGGGGGCAGAAAGGGGGGGGGGGGGGGGCAGAAAGGGGGGGGGGGGGGGGCAGAAAGGGGGGGGGGGGGGGGCAGAAAGGGGGGGGGGGGGGGGCAGAAAGGGGGGGGGGGGGGGGCAGAAAGGGGGGGGGGGGGGGGCAGAAAGGGGGGGGGGGGGGGGCAGAAAGGGGGGGGGGGGGGGGCAGAAAGGGGGGGGGGGGGGGGCAGAAAGGGGGGGGGGGGGGGGCAGAAAGGGGGGGGGGGGGGGGCAGAAAGGGGGGGGGGGGGGGGCAGAAAGGGGGGGGGGGGGGGGCAGAAAGGGGGGGGGGGGGGGGCAGAAAGGGGGGGGGGGGGGGGCAGCAAGAGTGGGGGATGCTGGTCCTGACGAGCAGCAGCCCCACACCTGAGGAGCAGCCAGGCCCCTGGTGGGTGTGCTTCCTGACCCCCAGGTCCTGGGGATGCGTGTGCAGACCCCAGGCTCCACCAGGTAATTCACTGTTTTTGAAGAGGAGATGTTAGCGTTTCTTGAGACGTGTTTCAAAATGAAATCATTTAAAATTATTTTTAAGAGAACTGAAGAATTTAAAATATTTGCTCTGCCGTGTCATGTCTTCTGGAGGCATTATTCTCTGGTGTGTTTAGGAAGTAGCCATGTCACCCCAGCGGGGGATGCCTCTGTGCTGCAAGCCAAGCAGTTGGCCCTCACCCTGTGCCCAGTTAGGGATGCCTGTGGACACCCCTGACCTGCCATATCACCTTTTCAATTTAAGACAGACAGGCGTGCCTCCCCAGACCTGGCACTAGCTAAGGGCACTGTAACTCAAGCTCAGCGCTGCGTTTTTTTTTTTACATAAAATACCTCTGTTACATCGTGACATACCACCGCACATTCCAGAGTTGAATGGAAACATGAGACAGGGCCACTGTCTGCATGTGGAATCTTCTAGATGTTTCCCACTGCCCTGGTTCATAGTTGTCTGACCCATGCCTAATTCACCTTTTTTTTTTTTTTTTTTTTTTTTGTCCTTTTTGAGACTGGCCGCACCGTGCTCAGCCAGTGAGCGCTGTGAGCGCACCGGTCATCTCTATATAGGATCCAAACCTGCGGCGGGAGTGCTACTGCGCTCCCAGCGCCGCACTCTCCCGAGTGCGCCACGGGCTCGACTCCTAATTCACCTTTTTAAAGCAGTTTTCCTACATGAAGCTTTTCTAAACACTGACATTTTTTTCTGTGGGGGTGACCCCTGTGTTCACATTGAGGCTGCCTGCCCAGGGAGGCCTTCTTTGCTACGGCCTGAGCCGGGCACTTCTAGAGCTGTGGCTGTGGTGACCAATCCTGCAGTCTTCAACGGGAGCCTTCTCAGCCTCAGTTTCCCTGTTTCCAGAATGGGAAGTTTTTCCTATGCCTGTTGATTGCTAAGTAGGGATGAGACTGCTGTTGGTTACACTGTGTTTTCACCAGTTTTCTATCTTTGTGAGGTTAGTGCTGCAGGTCATTAATCTGTGGGGAAAAGATGCTAGATAGTCCTTGCGCCAACAAGAAGTGCCATGGTAAAGAACATGGAAGACTCTCTGAGATGGCACCTGCTCCCTGACTGCAGCCTCAGTGCAGGCGGCTTCCCACCCTGGCCTCTGTACCTGGTCATGGGCGCACCCTCAGAGCGCTGCCTTAAGAGACAGGAGTGAAGTTCTCGAGGGTTGAGTAATGCACATCCTGTGTGTCTGCTTCCAGGCTGGACGGCGCTGCATGAGGCTTGCAACCGGGGCTACTACGACGTGGCAAAGCAGCTACTGGCCGCAGGTGCGGAGGTGAACACCAAGGGCCTGGATGATGACACGCCACTGCACGATGCTGCCAACAATGGGCACTACAAGGTTGGCACCTCCCCTTGGGCCCCGCATGCACCTGGTCTGTCCTCACTAGCTTTCGTGTGGGAACTGAGGAGTGTTTGCCTTCTCCCTTGAAGGCCCAGCCATCCCCTTTGTCCATCCCCAGCTTTCTCATCTCAACTTCTAAAGCATGTGTAAAGGATGTTAGTAGGTGAACGATTGGACCCAGTAGAAGGGAGGGTTGTGGGAGCTGCTCCAGGGTCCCAGCCATTGCACTGTGGCACCATTAGACTCAGATGGCAGACCCTTCTGCGTGTGCACTGGGCAGGATGATAGAATCAAGATCAGGAAGTGAACGTTCCCACCAGCCCAGCAGTAGGGAGCACTGCTCAGACTCTGCTGCCTCAGGGCCTGGAGGCAGCTGCTTCCAGGTCTAAGCCGGAGGTGCCTGCAATGTGCCTGGTGCACCTTGTCCTGCTAAAGAGCAGGGGCAGGACAAAAAGAGGATGTGGGTCTCACTGAATCCATTACCAGAGCCCCCTGGCCACAGACAGACCGTCTGATGAGTGTGGTGAGGAGGACCACCAAGTGGGCCCGTGTCTGTCCACGTGCACAGCACTCCTCCAGAGCAGCCCTGCGTGGCCGCACAGCATCTCAGATGTGAAGAACAGTCGGGAGCTGCAAGTCACAAGGCCAGGGGGTGAGGTTGTCTCTGAATCAAGAGATTGCTGAGACTCTTGGGGGAATCTGAACACTGATTACATATTTGATGTTAAGGAATTATCGTTAAATTTTTAGGAAAGATAATGGCATTATTTATTGATTTTTTTTTTTCAAGGCCCTTCTAGAGAAATGTACTGACAACGTTTATATAATGTATGGGATTTGTTTAAAAATACCTGGGGAATGGGCAGGTATGTTTGAGATGAGGTGCTGTAAGCTGGCCCGTGATGGAGCCAGGAGGGAGAGGTTGTCGTCTGAATCTGTACACTTCTGTCATTACTGTGTTTAAATTTCTTATTGTGAAAAATGTCAGACTATGGAAGTTTGGCAAGGCCGGTGGGGCGATGCCCCAAGATGACCACGTCACAGCACTGAACCTGCGGGTGTGTGCCCTCACCTGGAGAGAGCATCCTCGGTTATGTGGGCAGGCCTAGTGTACTTACGGGGTCTTTAAAGCTTGAGAACCTTTCCTGGCTGGGCCAGAGAGATACCAGAGGAGGAAAGAGAGATCAGAAGCCTGAGAGGGACCTGACCTGTGTTGCTGGCCTTAGAGGAAGGGGCTGCGGGCAATGAGGTGGTGGCTTTTAGCAGCAAGGAATGAGGACCTCTGCCCTTCCACTGCAAGGAACCAAATTCTGCCAACCACCCACGTGATGGAGAGGAAGGAGCCAGCCCTGCAAAACCGTGACATTAGCCACAGGAGTGAGACTGGTCTTGGAGCTCTGGCTTCAGAGCTGTGAGACTGGCTGCAGTGATTTGTCGTAGCATCAATGGAAAATTCACACACGTAACAACTCCGTGTTGATGGACACCACAGAGTGGAAGCATTATGTGAGTAAGGAGAGTGTCACAGTGGACTGGAGTTTTTAAACTTAATGACTGTACTTGAGTGAATCTCTGTCCTGGGTGTGTGGAACACGGGCTGCTGATTATGAACAGTTGAAGGGAGCTGTTGACATGTCATTTGAATGCTTCTGCCATTCACATGACCATCCTTAACTGTGTAAGATCACGCAAGGGAGAGATTATCTTATATTCTAACATAAAAGAAAATAAAAAATAAATCGACTCGCAGAAACCTGGCCTTGTCCCCTCTGTTGTGTGCTCCCTCCCTGTAAAGAACCTCTACACCGCCAGAACCCTGCCAGCCCTCTCAGGGCTCTGCAGTGCGGGAGGGGAGAGCACTTGTGACAAGTTTCCTGGGAAGTGGTTCACTTGTCATGAACCAGAGATGGAAGAGACGCACAGGAGGCAGAGCACTTCTGAGGAGAGCAGGATGGGGGCCAGAGAGCCTGCGATGGCCCTCACTTGGAAGAGGAACAGCCTCACTGGGCACAGCAAGACCTCGCCGGCCAGCACATCCCACAGCTCCCACATGCTTGGGCCTCGAGGGGGGCCGTTCCTGGGTTAAACACCAGGGTTCTTGGAATGGGTCGTTGTCAGGAAAGCAGGAGGAGTCGTGTTTCTCAGCTCCCTGATGTGATTGTTGCTGTTTTGCAGGTGGTGAAGCTGTTGTTACGGTATGGAGGGAATCCTCAGCAGAGCAACAGAAAAGGCGAGACGCCGCTGAAGGTGGCCAGTTCCCCCACCATGGTGAATCTCCTATTAGGCAAAGGCACATACACGTCCAGTGAGGAGAGCTCCACCGGTGAGTTGCGACAGCCCTGTGGGCATGCAGTGGGGACAGCAGGGGCGGCTTCACCTTAGTGGTGGCCCTGTGGTTCTGCACCTGGCGCCCTGTCTGCAGATGGGCATGCAGGGTGTGCCAGCCCTGCCTTTGAGCAAACCTTTCTTCGGTTTCCTTCAGCTGTGGTGGGCCTCAGATTTAATAGAACCAAATGAAATGCTTCTCAGGAGGCAGGGTGGGGGCAGCTGGGCCTCCTTTGCCCGGCTCCATGAAGATTGTGAGCCAGTCTCTGATGTCCCCCTTCCTCCTCCACAGAGAGCTCAGAAGAGGAGGACGCCCCATCGTTTGCTCCGTCCAGTTCGGTTGACGGCAACAACACGGACTCTGAATTTGAGAAGGGCCTGAAGCTCAAGGCCAAGAGTGCGGAGCCACCGAAGCCGGCGACCCCTGTCAAGGACGAATACGAGTTTGATGAGGACGATGAGCAAGACCGGGTCCCTCCTGTGGACGACAAGCACCTGCTGAAGAAGGACTATAGGAAAGAAGCGAAGTCAAACAGTTTTATTTCCATACCCAAAATGGAAGTTAAAAGTTACACTAAAAATAACACCATTGCACCAAAGAAGGCAGCCCATCGCATCTTGTCAGACACGTCAGATGAGGAGGACGTGGGAGTGGCCGTGGGGACGGGGGAGAAGCTGAGGCTCTCGGCACATGCAGTGGTGCCCAGTAGTAAAGCGCGGGAGGCTTCCAGCTCCAAGCAGCAGAAGGAAAAAAGTAAAGTGAAGAAGAGGAGAAAGAAGGAAACAAGAGGCAAAGAGGTTCGGTTTGGAAAGAGGAGCGACAAGCTCTGCTCCTCCGAGTCGGAGAGCGAGTCCTCAGAGAGCGACGAAGATGACAGGGACTCTGTGGGCAGCTCCGGCTGCCTCAAGGGGTCCCCGCTGGTGCTGAAAGACCCCGCCCTGTTCAGCTCCCTGTCCGCCTCCTCCACCTCGTCCCACGGGAGCTCCGCGGCCCAGAAGCACCACCCCAACCACACAGACCCACACGCCAAGCCCTGGCGAACAGACAATTGGAAAACCATTTCCTCCCCCGCCTGGTCAGAGGTCAGTTCTCTGTCAGACTCCACAAGGACAAGACTGACCAGCGAGTCTGACTACTCTTCCGAGGGCTCCAGCGTGGAGTCGCTGAAGCCCGTGAGAAAGAGGCAGGAGCACCGCAAGCGGGGCAGCCTCCAGAGCGCCATGCCCGAGAAGAAGAACCCCATTCACCCCAGCGTGGACGGCTCTGTCCCCAAGCTGGACAAGGAGGGGAAAGTCGTCAAGAAACATAAAACGAAACACAAACATAAAAGCAAGGACAAAGGACAGTGTTCTGCCAGCCAGGAACTTAAACTGAAAAGCTTCACTTACGAATACGACGACGTCAAGCAGAAGTCAGAGAAGGCCATACTTCTAGATAATGATATTTCCACTGAAAATAAGTTAAAAGTATTAAAGCATGACAGAGACCATTTTAAGAGAGACGAGAAACTCAGCAAAGTGAAGTCAGAAGAAAAAGAGTGGCTCTTCAAAGAGGAGATCACAAAAGTCTCCAAAGACGAGAAGTCACTGAAGAGAACCAAAGACATAGGCAGAGCCTTCCGGGAAGAGAGAGATCGCTCAAGTAGAGCAGAGAAGGAGAAGTCGGTGAAGGAGAAGTCTCCAAAGGATGAAAAGCTGAGATTGCACAAAGAGGAAAGGAAGAAAAAGTCAAAAGACCGGCCCTCAAAATTAGAGAGAAAGAATGATCTAAAAGAGGACAAGATTTCAAAGGAGAAGGGTTTTAAGGAAGATAAAGAAAAACTCAAAAAAGAAAAAGTTTATAGGGAAGATTCTGCTTTTGATGAATATTGTAACAAAAATCAGTTTCTGGAGAATGAAGACACCAAATTTAGCCTTTCTGACGATCAGCAAGAGAGGTGGTTTTCCGACTTGTCTGATTCGTCCTTTGATTTCAAAGGGGAAGACAGTTGGGACTCTCCAGTGACAGACTACAGGGACATTAAAAATGATTCTGTGGCCAAGCTAATCTTGGAAACGGTGAGAGAGGACAGTAAGGAGAAGAGACGGGACAGCAGAGCCCGGGAGAAGCGAGACTACAGAGACTCTTTCTTCAGAAAGAAGGACAGGGACTACTTGGATAAGAGCTCTGAGAAGAGGAAAGACCAAACTGAAAAGCATAAAATCATCTCCAGCTATCTTTTGGAAAAGGAGAAAAAGAGGAGAGAGTCCACAGAAGGTGGACGAGACAGGAGGGACACCCTTGAGGGCTCCAAAGAGCGGAAGGATGGCCGGGCGAGGCCCGAGGAGGCTCACAGGGAGGACCCAAAGGAGTGCGGCTGTGAGGGTGCCTTCAGAGACAAGTCTGACTGCGACTTCGGGAAGGGGCTGGAGCCTTGGGAGAGGCACCATCCTGCAAGGGAGAAGGAGAAGAAAGACGGCTTCGATAAGGAAAGGAAGGAAAAAATGAAATCAGAAAAATACAAAGATAAGTCCAGTGACAAAGACAAGAGTGAAAAATGTATCCTTGAAAAATGTCAGAAGGACAAAGAATTCGATAAATGTTTTAAAGAGAAAAAAGATGCAAAGGAAAAGCATAAAGACGTGTATGGCAGAGACAAAGAAAGAAAAGCATCTCTTGACCAAGTGAAAGACAAAAAGGAGAAGTCCTTCCCTGGAATTATCTCAGAAGATTTCTCTGAAAAAAAAGATGAAAGAAAGGGTAAAGAGAAAAGCTGGTATATTGCAGATATATTCACAGACGAAAGTGAGGATGAGAAAGACGATCATATGGCAAGTGGATTCAAGATCGGAGAGGCAGGTGAGGCACAGAGGGTGGAGGGCCTCCAGGAAAAAGAGGACGGGAGAGAGCTCCATCCCTCAGACAAGCACAGGAAGCCCTCCGACAAGCAGCACTCAGAGAGGCAAAAAGACAAAGAGCCCAAAGAAAAGAAAAAGGACAGAGGGCCTGTGGAAGGGGGAAAGGACAAAAGAGAAAAAGTCTTTGAAAAGCACAAAGAGAAAAAGGACAAGGAGTCTACAGAGAGATGTAAGGACAGGAAAGACAGAGCCTCTGTTGACTCCATTCAAGACAAGAAAAGCAGACCAAAGCTGCCTGAGAAGCTTGAGAAGAAGCACTCTACCGAAGACAAGACTAAGAGCAAGCACAGGGAGAGGTCAGATAAAGAACACTCCAAAGAGAGAAGGTCTTCCAGGAGTGCAGAGATGGAGAAGAGCTTGCTGGAGAAGTTGGAGGAAGCAGCTCTCCATGAATACAGAGAGGACTCCAACGACAAGGGCAGTGAGGTCTCGTCTGACAGCTTCACAGACCGGGGGCAGGACCCTGGCCTGAGCGCCCTCCTGGAGGTCTCCTTCTCAGAGCCACTGCCGGAGGACAAGGCCAAGGAGGGCTGCTGCCTGCCGGAGAAGCTGAAGGAGAGGGAGCGGCACAGACACTCCTCGTCCTCATCCAAGAAGAGCCATGACAGAGAGAGAGCCAAGAAGGAGAAGGCTGAGAAGAAAGAGAAGGGCGAGGACTACAAGGATGGGGGCGGCAGGAAGGAGTCCAGCCAGGGCGAGAAGGACTTCCCGGATGCTGACACTTACAGCGCTTCTTATAGTGCCAAAGCTGACATGGAGGAGGAGTTAGACAAAACCATTGAGTTATTTTCTACCGAAAAAAAAGATAAAAATGATCCTGAAAGAGAGCCTTCCAAGAAAATAGAGAAGGAACTAAAGCCTTATGGGTCTAGCGCCATCAGCGTCCTGAAGGAGAAGAGGAAGAGAGAGAAACACAGGGAGAAGTGGAGAGAGGACAGAGAGAGGCACAGGGACCGCCATGTGGACGGGCTCCCAAGGCACCACAGGGACGAGCAGAAGGCTGTGGCCAAGGACAAGGACAATCCTCCAAACTCTTTCAAAGAGAAGGCCAGGGACGAAAGCCTGAGACTCAGTGAATCCAAACCGAAGGACAAATTCAAAGAGAATGCGGAGAAGGAAAAGGGTGACTCCGTGAAGATCAGCAATGGAAATGACAAGTTCCCACCATCCAAAGACCCAGGCAAGAAAGACACCAGGCCCCGAGAGAAGCTGCTGGGAGACGGCGATCTGATGATGACCAGCTTTGAAAGAATGCTGTCCCAGAAGGACCTGGAGGTTGAGGAGCGCCACAAGAGGCACAAGGAGAGGATGAGGCAGATGGAGAAGATGCGGCACCGGTCTGGAGACCCCAAGCTCAAGGAGAAGACGAAGCCAGCTGAGGACGGGCGGAAGAGGAGCCTGGACCTTCCCTCCAAGAAGCCACTAGGGCTGGACCCTCTGTCGAAAGACAGAAAGCTCAAGGAATCAACTCCCACTCCACCCACCATCGAAAATAAGCTACACCCAGGACCAGGTGCAGAATCCAAAGACTGGCTTGTGGGGCCTCACGTGAAAGAGGTCTTGCCCACATCCCCCAGGCCTGAGCAGGGCCGGCCCACCGGGGTGCCCACACCCACATCAGTGGCATCATGCCCCAGCTACGAAGAGGTGATGCACACACCCAGGACCCCCTCCTGCAGCGCTGATGACTACCCCGACCTCATGTTTGACTGTGCCGACTCCCAGCACTCAATGCCAGTTTCCACCACGTCCACCAGCGCCTGCTCCCCCTCCTTCTTTGACAGGTTCTCCGTGGCATCAAGTGGGCTTTCGGAAAACCCAAGCCAGACTCCAACAAGGCCACTGTCCACAAACCTTTATCGCTCAATCTCTGTTGATATCAGGAGGACCCCTGAAGAGGAATTCAGCGTTGGGGACAAGCTTTTCAGGCAGCAGAGTGTTCCTGCTGCATCCAGCTATGACTCTCCTGGGCAGCGCTTGATGGAAGATAAGGCTCCCCTGCCCCCAGCACCCACGGAGAAGTTCGGCTGCTTGTCTCCAGGATATTACTCTCCAGATTATGGCATCCCCTCCCCCAAGGTTGACACTCTACATTGCCTGCCTGCAGCTGTCGTCAACGCCACCCCATCCCCAGAGGCTGTCTTCTCAAGTTTACAAGCAAAGCCCTCCCCGTCCCCCAGAGGGGAGCTGTTAGCCCCTTCCATTGAAGGGGTGCTTCCCCCTGATCTGGGCCTTCCTCTGGATGCCACGGAGGACCAGCAGGCCACCGCTGCCATCATCCCCCCAGAGCCCAGCTACCTGGAGCCCCTGGACGAGGGCCCCTTCAGCACGGTCATCACTGAGGAGCCTGCCGAGTGGGCTCACCACTCTGCCGAGCAGGCCCTTTCTCCCAGCTTAATCGGGACTGCCTCTGAAAATCCTGTCAGCTGGCCCGTGGGCTCAGACCTTCTGCTGAAGTCTCCACAGAGATTTCCAGAGTCCCCCAAACATTTCTGCCCTGCAGAGTCCCTCCATCCTGCCGCCCCAGGGCCCTTCAGCACCTCAGAGCCCCCCTACCCCGGCTCCCCTGTTTCATACCCTTTGCCAGTTGCCGAGCCAGGACCGGAGGATGTCAAGGCAGAGCGGGTGGAGGCTGTTGCAGCTGCAATGTCCACAGCAGAAGCCACAGCTCCCTACGCCCCTCCTTCTAGGTTGGAGTCTTTCTTCAGCAACTGCAAGTCACTTCCAGAGGCACCCCTGGACGTGGCCCCTGAGCCTGCGTGTATAACCACCGTGGCTCAGGTGGAAGCTCTGGAGCCCCTGGAAAGTAACTTTCTGGACAGTAGTCACAACCTGTCTGCCCTTGGCCAGGTGGAGCCAGTCCCCTGGCCTGACGCATTTGCCAACTCTGAGGATGACCTGGACCTGGGGCCCTTCTCGCTGCCCGAGCTTCCTCTTCAGACTAAAGACGTTTCAGATGTTGAAACAGAAGCTGTAGAAGAAAGTCTTGCTCCTTCAGAGAAGGTCCTTTCAGGGCCCCCCACGGTCATAAACAGTGGAGATGTCTCTGCATCAGCGGCTGAGGAGCAGCCAGTGCTGCCTGCAGACCACGCATCCACTCTGCCCTCCACTGAGCATGAGTGTGTGCCCTCAGAGGAGCCTAAGCCAGATGTGGTTCTAGAAGCTCCGGGGGAAGCAGAGGCTGTGCCAGAAGAGAGGGCCTCCGAAGACTTGGACTCCAGCTCAGTGCCCGTGCCCATCCCCCCCGAACAGCGTCCACTGGGGAGTGGAGATGATATCACAGCTGAGGACCCCTCAGCCACATCCCACTGTGCACCTGCTGGTCCCCACGTGGATGGCTCAGCACAGGCACATGCCGTGGATGGTGCTGGCCCCCACAATCACGCTGGGGTCCCCCATGCTACTGCCCCGGCTGAGGCTGCTCCAGGTGGCGTCCAGCCGGAAGCTGCAGAACCAGAAACAAAGCCTATGGCCGAAGCCCCGAAGGCCCCCAAGGTGGAGGAAGTCCCTCAGCGCATGACCAGGAACCGGGCCCAGATGCTGGCGAACCAGAGCAAGCAGAGCACACCTCCGTCAGACAAGGAGCTTGCCCCTGCCCCGGCCACCCGCACAAAGGGCCGCGTCTCTGAGGACGACGACACCCAGGCCCAGCACCCCCGCAAACGCCGGTTCCAGCGGTCTAGCCAGCAGCTGCAGCAGCAGCTGCACACATCCACGCAGCAGACACGGGAGGTGATCCAGCAGACACTGGCTGCCATCGTGGACGCCATCAAGCTGGATGACATCGAGCCCTATCACAGTGACAGGTCAAACCCGTACTTCGAGTACCTGCAGATCAGGAAGAAGATCGAGGAGAAGCGCAAGATCCTCTGCTACATCACACCCCAGGCACCCCAGTGCTATGCTGAGTATGTCACCTACACGGGCTCCTACCTCCTTGATGGCAAGCCACTCAGCAAGCTCCACATCCCCGTGGTGAGTGCACTGTGGGCTGTGTGTTCCCCCAGTGTCTCTGTGTGCAGACGGATCACTCAGGTGCCAGAGCCCAGGTGGGTGTGGCGCAGATCCCAGGGTGTGTGCTGATGGCCCCATGGGGTCAAGAAAAGCTTTTCTTTTTTCTCTGTTATCCGTTGTCTGTGACCAGTCAGGGTCCCCTCCACTGTCTGGTGGCTCACCAGAACCTTGTAGAGCTAGCTCCATGGCTGTTTGGGTGGTAGATTTTGGAAGCTGTGCAGGCTGCTCTCTGCAGATGCGTGGTCCTGGCCTTCAGCTGGACCCCTGTCCCTGTGTGCCAGCCCTGCCCTCTCTTACAGCTCGCTGGCTCCTTTCAACTACTCTTTTGCGGTGAAAGCCTCTGGCCCCCCCCCCCCCCCCCCCCCCCCCCCCCCCCCCCCCCCCCCCCCCCCCCCCCCCCCCCCCCCCCCCCCCCCCCCCCCCCCCCCCCCCCCCCCCCC
>NW_007726285.1:295251-296912 GCF_000696425.1 Galeopterus variegatus | reverse complement strand
CCCCCCCCCCCCCCCCCCCCCCCCCCCCGTGACCCATGGCTGTCGTCATGGCGCTGGGGTCACTCTCCCTTTCTTCTCCTTCCTTGAGCTTCCAGGACACCAAATGCTGCTGCTCCCTCTGGGCAGGCGGTCAGTCGCCACCCCCAGCCTGGTTTCCTTGGCAGCTCATCCTCCATCAGAGCCCTTACCTGGCTTGCCTCAGCCTGGGTCCTCCTGTGGACACACTCCCAACCCCACCCTGTGCCCCCCGAGCCGCCTCAGCTGGCTCAGGCTTTCCCTGGCTTCTCCACCTTCCGGACAGGCTTCACTTCCTGCGTCTCCCAGATGCAGCCTCTCCTACTCACCCCTCCCTGGGTTGCTGCGGGAGACAGCTGACTCCTTGCTCTCCAGGTCTTTCTCAGCACAACAAGTAAAGGGATTTGTATTCCTTTGCAGTGAGGCCAGACCTGCCCTCCTTCCTGACTGACAGCCAGGCTGCGCTGTGGACCCAGCTCACAGCATCCTCTGGCCCCTCCCTGTGTTTCTTCTCAGTACGTGACCCATTCACTGGGCACTGTGGACTTATCTCATTGACTTAACAACCTCATCCTTGAGGAAAAGCCAGGACGTGGGCTTGTTACTTGTGCCTGCAATGGGTGTGGTGTGCAGTCCCCAGTTGTTGGTCAGGTGTAGGTCAGGGTGAGCTTCCTTTGGAGGCCTGGGGAAGGTCCGGGCACTCAGACCACATATTATAGAGTCCCAGCTAGGTCTGGAGGGGCTTTGTGGCCCTGAAGGCTGATGCTGCACATGTCTGTTTTGCCCGTAGACTTGGTCTTTTGAGCCTGTCCCTGGGCTGGCTTCTTCCTCAGCAGAACCTACCCACACATCTTCTCATGAGTGAGAGATCTTCTTGGAGGGTTGCCCTGAGAGCAGTGGGGTTCAGCAGGGCTTGGGCTGTGCTGGGGCCACACAGCCCCGTCCTGCCTTCTCCTGGCATCCCAGGAGCAAGCTGCCCAGCTGTGTCCTCCCCACCAAGCTCCAAGCCCCGCTCTGGGGAGCCCAGCTGGCTGTGAGTCCAGTAGGTGTCCAGTTCCTCTCCCTTCCAGTGTCCTGACCCTGAGTGAACAGGGCAGGTTACAGACAATGGTTTGGGCCATTAGACTCATAAAAATCTGGCCTAAGATTTCTGTTTATTGAGACTCTGTGCTTTTATGTTTTGTCTCATATTGGTTTTAGTTACCAAACAGACTAGCACTGGTGCTATAGGAAATTTAGAAAAGAGAAGAGAACAAGTTAGAGGTCACTGCGGTCTTGCTGCTGAACTCTGCTGACATCATGCATGCCCCACCTGGTCCTGTGGAGCCTCCTGAAGACTGAGGTGGAGGCGGCCATGGCTAGGCTGCGCCATCCAGCTTCAGTGGCCGGCACCTGGTACTCTCTTGAGGCTCAGGCCAAGGAGGCAGGTGCTTGATACTGCTACACAGGCAGAAGGGCGTGGCAGATGAGGTGTGCAGACTGAGCAGACCTAAGTGTTTTTATTACAAATTGGTTTTAGACAGAAAGGTTCAGGCAGCAGTCACGTGTGCCCCCCCCCCCCCCCCCCCCCCCCCCCCCCCCCCCCCCCCCCCCCCCCCCCCCCCCCCCCCCCCCCCCCCCCCCCCCCCCCCCCCCCCCCCCCCCCC
>NW_007726285.1:251153-294964 GCF_000696425.1 Galeopterus variegatus | reverse complement strand
CCCCCCCCCCCCCCTTGGCCTGCTGGCCCAGAGCCATGTCTTTACACATGCAGGGCACTCGTATCCAACTGTATCCTGGTCTGTGGCAGGATCTCCTTGTGCTACATCTTTCATGTTTGTCACTTGGCTGGACTGAGGTTCCACGTGTTTGCTGAGACCCCTGCAGATGAGGCATGGGGTCCTGGGTTGTGCATCCCCGTGTCCCAGGCCCTGGCAATGGCGGCCTGACGCACTGGTGTCACTGTGTACCTCCTGTTTCATCCTCCATAGTTGACATGGATCTTGGGGAAGAGACTACACCTAGGTCCCATCTCTCCTCAGACGTTTGCCCCGACATCTGCATCTGCGGCAGGTCCTGTCTGCAGCTATCTCTCACGTTTGCCTCATGTGGGGATTTCCTGGTTCCCTCTCTCCTTCTAGGTGCGTTCGCTGGAGTTCTGCTGTCAGGAAGAACATCCCCTCAGCCTGTGGGCTGTCCTCCAGCAGCTCCGGTGTCCACTTTGTTGTGCAGATTGCCCTGCGGTTGCTTGTCTCTGGGCACCCCTACTCTGGCTCCACAGGATGTCCCCTGCCCTGGCCTCCCTGTCCTTGCAGCTCCTTTCCCCACAAGTGAGAGACCTGGTTCTCATCATCCACGAGGTTTTCCATTTGTTCAGTCTTAGTGCGCGTGTATTTCACAGTTGCTAACGCGCCCCGTTGAGGAGCACATTCCCTGGTAAGAGATTGCATTTATGCGCAGCTGTTGTCTGTGGCCCACAGGGACCTGGGCGAGCTCCCTCTTGCTTTCCCACAGGTGGCCACAGGCAAGTAGTAGTAGTGTTTGTATCCCATCTTGGGTCACTGCCTCCTGGTTGATTTAGTGGTTGATTTAGGGGTATGTGGATCCTCACTGTAAAGCTGGGCCCGCCTGTCTGTCTTGCTGTATTTTCTGCACAGATGGACGCCCACACCTGCTTCCCCTGTCCTGCACGAAGGGCAGCAGACCACAGACACTGTGCACTCTCCCCTTCATGTCACCCCATCCCCCTTGCCATTTGTCCCATGCAAGGTGCTCTGGGGGGGTGTGTCCAGCATCCTGGTCATTTCTAGGGAATTGCCTGGTGCATCTGCTTTTTTGTGTGTGTGTGACTGGAGGTAGGTCTCCAGGGCAGGTTCCTAGAAGTGGGGTGGCTTGGTTGGGACCCATCTGGACTGGAGTCTGTTCTTGGTGTAGTTCCACAGCCCCCGATAACCCCTCCCTCTCACCCTGTGCCTGCAGATCGCGCCCCCTCCCTCCCTGGCAGAGCCCCTGAAGGAGCTGTTCAAGCAGCAGGAGACAGTCCGTGGCAAGCTGCGTCTACAGCACAGCATCGAGCGGGTAAGAGGGACCCGGGCGTGGGGGCCTTAGGGTGCACTGCGTGACTGGACTCACATGGCTCCTTTCTTCTTCTAGGAGAAGCTGATTGTGTCCTGTGAGCAGGAGATCCTGCGGGTCCACTGTCGGGCAGCAAGGACCATTGCCAACCAGGCGGTGCCATTCAGTGCCTGCACGATGCTGCTGGACTCAGAGGTCTACAACATGCCACTGGAGAGCCAGGTAGTATACCCCAAACCAGGCGCCTGCCCCTTTCCTCAGTGCCCCTCCTGCCAGGCAGCATAGTAGGAAGCAGCTACATTCACAAGTCCAAGCCCCCACCTACCTCATGCTCGCCCCTCCATCCTGTGCCTGCACAGAGTCTGCACCTGGACCAGGAGCTCCCCTGTGCCCAGCATGTTGCAGGGGCTGGTGGGTCACTAGCCTCCCCCCAGCTTAAGACTGGCCTCAGAAAGGAACACAGAAGGCAGGAATGGAGGATGGATAAGTCCACTCATAGGCAGAGGTCCTGAGCTCACTGCGCTGGGCCTTGGTAAGGTTCAGTCACTTAAGGAGTTGTTTAGGCTTCCTCTGAAAGGACTGTACGCAGGATTAGGATGAGCAGTTGCCCTCCCTGCCGCCTGCAGTGGGTAGGGGCAGGCTGGAGCGCAGGGCCCACCTCATCCACTCTAGTCAGTCATCCTGCCCACCCCCTGCTGAGCGAGGTTCCCCCCATCCTGGACGTGTCACTGCACACGAGGCAGGTACTGCTTCCCTGACCCCGCCCACCCCCCCAATCCACTGTGACGTAAGCCCCAGACCTTCTGCTGCCCCAGGAGAACTCGTGCCATATCACTCTGGCCTCAGGAGTCATTTTCAGCCACCTTTTGGCCTGTCTGTGCCAAGTGGGCTCTGCCACTCCACTGCCTTCACCTGCTGACCTTGCTCAGCTGTGCTCGTGAGGCTCTCTGCGTTGGACCTACTCCACTCGATTCACACTCTCCCTAGGTCTCACACTGCCCCTCTATGTGTGACCCCAACACCCTTCTGTCTGGCCCCTGCACCCTGCTCCCCACAGACTTGCCTGGAACGTGTTCCCTCTCGCTGTTTAGACCTTGGCACCAAGTCCCTTCACGACAGACGCCCCTAGTGACCCTCTGCCAGTGTGAGCCCAGGCTGGCAACAGGGTCACATGGACTCTTGGGGATTCCAGGCACCTTTCCAGGGTAACGTACAGTGTTTTTAGTTAATCACAGGGTATATTTTTTGGTGGTTTTTTTTTCTTTTTTCTTTTTTTGGCAGCTGGCCAGTATGGGGATCCGAACCTGTGACCTTGGAATTTATAAGGCTGTGTTGTAACCAGCTGAGCTAACTGGCCAGCCCCTAAAGACGTTTTTTAATGAATTAAACATCTTGTATTCTTTAAGGATATATCTTACATAATTTCCCCATTTAACATACGCACAATGACAAGTTTTCTTTAAAGCAAAATATCTGTCAACAGGCTATGAAACTTTATTTGGGGACCAAATGATAACTTCAACAATTTAGATGTTTGGAAGTTATGCTTTTTGAATATAAAAAGAAAGAAAGAGGTGTTAAGTAATTTTCTGGGTTGCTTCTGAATGTCAAAGAAGAGAGAAGGTCTCAGGCTGTGGTCTTGGCTCTTGGCCAACAGGTTGTCACAGGTATGAGTGATCTGAGAGATCCGCCTCTCCCCACCTTTTTTGGTGGCTGGTTGGAATGGGAGTCCAAACCCTTGACCTTCGTGTCATCACACCATGCTCTACCAAGTGAGCTAACCGGCCAGCCCCCTGAGAGAGACTCTAACATGTTCTCCTTCTCAGGGCAAGTCGCCGCCCCGACACCCCAGGGAGACCCAGCAAACCAGTCACATAGGAGTCTTCAGGGCCCTCCTTGGGGCCTCCCGTGTCGCCTGGGCACCATCACGGGTAAACATGAGGCTGTGCGTGAAGATAAAGTCAGGACAGCAGTACATAAAGACACCGCTTTATGCCAAGGGAAGACCAGACCAGCTGGGAGGCTGATCCTGGCCACCCTGACCACCCTGACCTCAGTTACCACCTTAGGCCTCTCAAGTGTCCTTTCCAAAGACAAAAATCACTTCCAGTTTTTAAAAAGGGGAGAAGGTGAAGCAGATGCCATCGCCAGCATTACCGTGAAGCCTCTGCCACCTTCTCAAGCCTGTGGAAAAGGAGACAGAGACTTGAGTACAGGGCACACAGGGCCAGAGAGCCCTTGCCCTGGGTTCCACAGCATGTTGGGGAGCAGTTCTGAAGCTAGGCCTGGGGCCACTGGTGCTCAGGATTAGCCCTGTTGCTGCAGAAAGGCCCAACCTCCTGGAGCATTTTATGAGAATGGGGGAGAAGGAGGAAGGGTCGTGCCTGTCAGTGCGTGAACACGACTGAAATGTGTGGGTTCTGGGACGAAGTTGACTCCGCACTGGAGAAGGGGCACTGCAGAGTCAGGCAGGTCTGTCTGCTCGGTGCCTCACGAAATGCCTGTGTTTGATTTCCATAGGGGGACGAGAACAAGTCTGTGCGGGATCGTTTCAATGCCCGCCAGTTCATCTCCTGGCTGCAAGATGTGGATGACAAGTACGACCGCATGAAGGTGGGTGCCACCTGGGCCCTGTGCTTGGAGGCGACAGTTCCTTTCAGATTTTCTTTTCAATCCCGCTGAGCTCTTCAGGGGCCAAGGTGCCTGCCCTCCATGTGGCCTCCTCAGAGTGTCTTCCCTTCTGTCCAGGTGTGCGGGGAGCAGCTCCTGTCACCAGCTGAACAGGACCCTGGGCTGACGGTCAGACCTCTGTGGGATCCGCCCATGAGCCCTCCTCAAAGGCCACAGCACACACCCACCACCAATGTTCTGGAAGTACTGACCAGTGCAGTAGGCTAGAGGCTAGCAAGTAAGGGCAGGGCTTGCCTGCAGGGGCCAGGCCGCACACCTGCAATACTGCCTTAGGAGTAGTCACTTGCCAGCTGCAATATTAATGCATGAAAGTCAGTGTCGCCCTCCCCAGTGGGGAGCCCCTGCCCTGCCCACTCCTCCAGAGGGCAAGACAGCATGCCAGGGCAAAAATAGCAGCCCCACCTGGCGCTGAGCCACGTTCAGGTCTGGGGGACGCCGCCCTGCATCCCCAGCAGGCGATGCCATGTACAGTTACGTCTCCTTCTACCAGACACCTCATCTTCAGTAAAGGTCTAAGTGACAGCTGACTGGAAGTTTCACAGCCACTCAGGGAAGGCTTTCTTATAATGAGGGAATGCATCTTTACTACATTGAACTTAAACTTTAAACATTAAAAAGGCTACATGGGTTTAATTTCATGAATGTGGAGAGAACTCTTACAAACTAATGAGAGAAAAGGTGGACAAGAGAAAAGTATACAAATAGGCCGTTCACAGAGGGAGAACGGCCGGACCTCACTGAGGGTGTTCTTCGTGACCGGCAGCTTCAGAACTACAAGTCAAAGGAGGTGCCTCCTAAAAGCTACTGTGCACATTGGGGGCCACAGTCCCCTGCAGTGTTGGGTGAGGTTGTCAAGTTAACTGGCGGTATCTGTCAGATTTCAAAACGTTTTTACTGCCTAACCTAACCTAGCAATTTCACTTCAAGTTGCTGAAAACTTAGGGATATGTACAAAAATGTTAATTGGAACAATCCAATAAACCAGAAACCCAGAGGTCCATTAGTACCTCAGTGATTAGATGGAGTGTGAGAGCATCCAGAGAAGGGTGCGGTGTGTTCCGATGGTGTGACATGGTAACTAAAGCTGCGTAACCTGTGGCCCTACGGGGAAGGCGTCTGAGCCATTTGATAAAAGCTGTGAGGGCCACTGGGGATTAGGAATCCATTGTGAGGTTCAAAAACAATTTTTAACATATATGTGTTGAGAAAATGTGGAGACATGGCCACCACACCGCCACAAGTGGTGGTTATTTCTGGAAGACTGTAAAGATGATCTTCCTGTACAGCCACTGCACACCACCACACAAATCCCAAGGCTGAGCATCATTTACTCCCCAGACCACATTTAAAGTTCCTGTTCCCAAAATGTATCCCATTCCCCTTAAGTCTCTTGTGTTCACTTCTAATTTTTTTGGTCAGGGGGAGGTTGGCTGGTATGGGGATTCAAACCCTCAACCTTAGTGTTACCCAACACTATGCTCTTACTGACTTGTAAGCAACTGAGCTAACTGGCCAGCCCCTTGTATGCACTTTTAAATGGCATAATTTCCACCATAAGTGCAATAAAGCAATATCACTGCCTGTAAACAATAGTAAAATGAAAATGACAAAAGTAAGGCTGTTGTTAAATCCTATTGAGAGGCTGGCTGTTTGAGGGGGGCCCAAGGCCCAACCCACAGCAGCAGGTAGAGCCCGCAGGGTAGGCGCAAGGGGGCGGTGCAGACGGCAGTCATGGGGACAGGCGTCCTACAGGACACTGGAAGGACAGGGCCTGGGTCTCAGGGTGAGTGGGTGACGGGGGCTCAGGTCCCTCCGCCAGTAACCTGGGTAGGGTTACGGCCCTCTCTCATACACTCAACCCTGCTGGCTGCTGGGGGGTGGATGGGGGAGTTCTGGGGTCTCGCCTCTGCTCGCTCACCCTGCCGTGTGTCCGCAGACGTGCCTCCTGATGCGGCAGCAGCACGAGGCCGCAGCCCTCAACGCTGTGCAGAGGATGGAATGGCAGCTGAAGGTGCAGGAGCTGGACCCAGCTGGGCACAAGTCCCTGTGTGTGAACGAGGTGCCCTCTTTCTACGTGCCCATGGTCGACGTCAACGATGACTTCGTGCTGCTGCCAGCGTGACACATCCATGGGAGGGCTGCAGCGTCTGCCCAGTGCTGCTGATGAGTCCAGCAGCAGCTGAGGAAGCACGGTGTCCCTGGGTGGGGAGCAACCCGGAGAGAGACTGCACTCACGATAGCGCCTCCACTCTCGTGGTCTGGCGCAGACATCGGGGAGGCGGAACGCGTCTCTTTTATACCAGCTGCCGCAGGGAGGATGAGGAGGACGAGAAGACTGCGCAGGCACGTGGACACAGCAGCCTCTGTCTCTGAATCCGGCAACGTTCAGGTCATTTTTCCCAGACGCCTGCAGGGGCATTTCAGGAGTTACAGAACGGAGTGCATTTTTAAATTTCTTGTTCCATTCTGATGAGCTAAAGGAAGTAAGATTAAGGTGTCCGCCTCTCACAGACAGTGACCTCCAGCTTGGAGCGGCAGGAAGACGTCATCCTGGTTGCCATGCTGTTGTCATGAAACTGCTGGCGGCCTCAGGCTGGGGCTGGTGCCTGGTGAGACCCGGTCACACCGCCCACCTGGCTGCAGAGGGACACAGAGCCAGGACCCTCCGATAGTGTTTTTAATGGAGTCAAATCCATGTGGTTTGTATATTTTTTCCTTTAATCTTGGGCATTTCGTTTCTCTTTCTGAGAACATAACTTGAAACACTACAGAGCCAATAATCATATAAAAAGTGTATCCGTAAACGCTGTACAGTTTTATATACATTCACAATGTACTTTGCTGCCTTCTAGATAATTTATTTTGCAACACATGACTGCACAGTTGTAAATAACTTATGTACTGTAACATCACTTTCAGTTACGTGTAAAGAAATAAATAAATTAACTAAAGTGCTCTTTGTGTCTGTGCCATGCCTGTGGGCAGCAGGCCCCTCCCAGCAGAGGGACCAGTGTGCAGGGCTGAGGTGCTGTACCACTAAAAATGTCTTGAACTTTTTTTCTTCACAAAATTGTGTCTTAATTTTAAAACAAATTATATTTTCCCCTCCTTTCATGCCCTCACATCGGACCCTGTTCCCACATCAGGCTGCAGGCATGGAGGTTTGTCCTGCACTCCAGGTAGATAGATAAGGGCGCTGGGGAGGGTAGAGCCTTTATCTTGCCACAGGGCTGTGCAGAGAGGTGGAGAGAGCAGCTCCCCACTGGGTCTGAGCCCCGCAGCTGTGGAGGGACCTCTCTGCCTGACTCCAGCCAGTTCTCACTCTGAGTGGACCAGCCAAGGAAGGATGTACTCCCTGCCACCAATGAAACCTCCACATACAGGCTTCCCAGTGACTGTAGCTGGAGTCCAGCATGTCCTCGGAGAGGCTGGGCTCCTGTGTTCCGAAAAGAAGAAGGCACTGCCATCGGCAGGGATGGCGAGTCCACTTGGTTGTGGGCAGTTGGCAGCCGATGTATCCGGGGCTCCAGCAAGTGGTGTTTGAGAAAGCTGAGCACCCTCAGCTCGCAGGACCCGTGGGCAGCAGGCGGCTCCTCACCCTGTGCTTCCTGTCACCCTGTACCTGAGGGGGAAGGGAGGCAGAGCTGCAGAAATAACCCCCCCGTAGAAGAGCAGAGCCCCCTCCACGTCAGGAGTGGCACAGTTGCTGGTACAGACCAGCCTGACTAAGGGAGGAGGGTCCCTGCAGCCTTCATTTCCCCAAAGGCCCACGTGACACCCCGCGCTGTTGGGGATCCGTGCCCTCCTCCTCCCGCTTGTTCCCCTTGGGGCTTAGCCTCACCCAAGACAGGGCTGCCTTGGGTCGTTCGTACACTTGGGAGGGGGACCAGAAGTAGCAAAGGTCTCATGCACTTTTCTGGGCTTTTTTTCTAAATCACAGAACTCTGATCACAGTAACACCTCTTTCAAACCCTGCCTTTCCTTTTTTTAAAATAACCCGAATGAACCTATACGCATAGGACTACCGTCGGATTGGCAGCTCAGCTCACGATGGTCAAAGTCACAAACTCTGCAGCCCAGCACGTGGCTCTGTCCATGGCCCTCACGCCCTCCTTGACACCCACGCATCTGTTTAGGGCAAACAACTTGGCTTTCTGTGACTCCCACACTAGTCTACTGGAGAATGTGGGCTCTGCACCTGCTGGGGCTGCGCACACACCTGCACAACTTCCTGCTATAAGAGACAAACGACTCCCGCACTGTTATCCCTCAGGGAATGCTGGTCAGTAACCACTGAGGACTAGAGCTGTGTGTGGCCATATGACCTTGTGGGTCCAGTCCAGTCCAGCCCTGGAATGGCAGGGGAGGGGTCTCTATGAGGTGCCTGGGCAAGAGCTGGTGACACCAAGGGGAGGAATTCCTGCATGTGGGGGCTCCTCCCCTGCCCCCAGATGAGCCGTTTCTCTTCTCTGTACAGGATGGGAAGACACAGGTGCACAGGAGAGTGGGAAGAATGGGGCCCAGGGCAGACCTGCTGGATAGTAGAGTGAGTCACTGGAGCCCGAGGGGGGACCTGCCCACAGTCAAGGGGGCCCAAGAGCGGACGGTGCTCGTTTGCAGCAGAGCTGGGGGCACTGAACAGACACAGAACATCCTGGGCACCTGAAGTTAATTGTAATAGTCAAAAACTGGAAACATGTCACATAAGAAATTGACAAGTTGTGGTGTACTACTTCAGTGCTGTACAGCAGGGTTCCCCAGACTCAGTCCTGTTGACGTTTGGTCGTAGAAGTCTCTTGTGGCAGCTGCAGGACATGGCCTTCACCTACTAAATGCCAGTAGCCCTTCCGCTAAGATGTGACAACGGACAATGTCTCCAGGCGTTGCCATGTTCCCTTGGGGGTGGCATTGCCCCCAGTTGAGCAATGCTGATGTATAACAACCAGGATTGGCCGGATCCAGCTACACGATCATTTGTATTGGGTGATTCCATTCCATTTATATAAAGTTCAAACACAGGGAAATAAAACTGCAGTGCAAGCAGCTGGCCACGGGGTGGCGCTGCAGGGCTGGCTGCGGCTGCTGCTGCGGTTGCGGCTGCCTCCCCCTGTGCTGGCCACGCAAGCGTTTGCTTTGAGATGATTCAGTGGGAAGTAAACGTAGTTTTATCACCTTTTTGCTCTATTTCACAATTTTAGGTGTGTGTTGTTTTTTTAAAGTGATGGGAAACATTTCTCCATTTTCCCAGGAAGCCAGAATGATGTTCATGAACATATGATGAAAAATATGGAGGACTAAAGTTAAAACAGCAGTTAGAGCAATTTACCTTCCACTCAGAATACCCAAAACATGAGAAAAAGGTGAATATGTGATCAAAGCAGCCCTGGTGAGGACAGGACGAGGACATCACAGAGCAAAACCTGAGGGGGCAGAATGGAGACTTCCAGAATGGAGCAAGTACCCTGAAAACCCTTCCTCCAGAAAGCAGTGAGAACACTGGAAAAAACTGTCAAACCTTTTCAGACCTCTGCAAATTATTATCTGAGTCTTGTTACAGTCTTCAAGAAACACAGCTCAGTCTTGATACGAGCAGCAAACTTTGCCATTTTAACTTGCCGTATTTCCATTCTCTCTCCAGTTCCTTGGTGCCTGGAAAACCAGCAGCCTCCCAGTCCCCAGAGGGGCAGACTGCACATGGGCCATCAAGAAGCCCATCCCCAGAGCACTGTCACCATTGGACTGCTGGAAGTCCCTGGAAAAGCCTCACTCAATGGGCCTGTTGTGATCGGACCTGAGCTCATTCGGGGGAAGGCTTCTTCCCAGAGGTTTGTCAGAAACAATCAGTGTCAGTCATTTGACACCACAGCTGCCCAAGGCAGTAATACCAGCCTGGCCAAAAAATTTAAAAGGAAGATCTGAGGAATGGGATGCCTGTGGGGACACTGAGGGCCACATGCAGTGGCAGGGCTGTGGCGTGCCCAGGAAGTAACTGAGAGCATCTGCCTTCTCACTCAAGGCTGAGCTTGAGGCCTTGTGCAAAACAGAAAGTGGAGGCTAAGGTAGAGCCGCAGCCTGCCAAGTGCTGACAAGCAAAGGATGGAAGACATGCTGGACAAAGGAAACTGCCCCCTGGGAATTTGCCAGCTGGGCACCAGGCTCACAGAGCAGAGGCTGCACACAGCAGGGGACAAGGCTTACAGAATTAGTCCAGGAAAGTCACTAAACATAGCAGCAAACAACAGACAAAAGGAACAAAATATGGGGGATGAGAGACGGACTCCAGAGTTGCCACATTATATTATTTAAAATGTCAGACTTTCAACAAACAATGGTGAGACATGCAAAGAAATGGAGCATATGACCCATAAACAGAGAAAAAGCAATAGATAGAATATCAGTAGTTGAATGTGAGTTGGCAGAAGAGTCAGCAAACTTGAGAAAGTCAATCAAAATCATCACATTTAAGAACCAGAGAGAAGGGCCGGCCTGGTGGCGCACTGGAGAGTGCGCCGCTTAGGAGCGTGGCGGCGCTCCCGCTGAGGGTTCGGATCCCATGTGGAGACTGGTTCCCGCTCACTGGCTGAGCGCGGTGCAGGCGCAACACCGAGGGTTGTGATCCCGTTGCCGGTCAGTAAAAAAGGACAAAAAGGAAAAAAAAAAAAAAAAAAAAGAACCAGAGAGAAAAAAGAATGAAGAAAAATGGACAGAGCCTCAGAGACCTGTAGGATGACATCAAGTGCACCAACATGTATGCACATAATGGGAATCACGGGGTGTGGGGGAGGGGGTACAGAAAGAGAACATTTTAAGAAATAATGGTTGAAAGTTGCCCAAATTTGATGAAAAATATTAATCTATATCCAAGAAGCTCAATAAACTCAAAGTTGGGTAAACTCACAGAGATCCACAGTTAGATGCATCATAATCAAAGTGTCGAAAGCAAAAGACAAAGTCTTGAAAGCAGCAAGGGAAGTCAATTCAGCCATAGAGGGACCCTCGAGATTAACAGACAACTTCTCATCCCAAACTATGAAGACCAGAAGGCAGTGGGCTGACATATTCAAAGTGCTGGAAAGAAAAAAAAAAAAAAGACTATTAACCAAGACTTGTTTAACTGACAAAACTGTCCTTCAAAAATTTAGCAGGAATTAGGACATTTCCAGATAAACAAAAACAGAATTTATTTCTAGCAGATCTGCCCTAAAATAAAGACAGAAAGGGGTCCTTCAAAAATTGAAAGATATTCTACAGTCACTTGTGTCCATGTGAAAAAATAAAAACATTGGCAAATACAAAAGACAGTATAAAAGTATTTCTGTTTTTAACTCATCTGACTTAAAAATAATACAGCAATAATTAGAAAACCATGTTGATGGCCTTATAATGTAAAACGATGTAATTTCTATGTAATTTGTAGCACAGGAGGGGGGGAGAGAAGAGAGCAGTGTTGCCGCAAAGGTGTTGTATACTATTGAAATTCACTTACTATTAATACAAACTAGGTTATCTTAGCTAAGATGTTAATTGTAATCCCAACAGCAACCACTTAAAAAAATTTTTTTAAAAGCTCAAAAATGTAATGACAGAAACAAGGGAATGTAAATGGAATACTAGAAAATACCTGTTGCACACAGAAGAAGGCACTAATGGAGGAGCTGAGAAACAAAAGACACAGCATTAAAAAACAAACAAACAGCAAAATGGCAGAAGTCCTTAGCAGTGATCACTTTAACTAGAAATGGATTAAA
Organism: Galeopterus variegatus; assembly: GCF_000696425.1. NCBI lineage: Eukaryota > Metazoa > Chordata > Mammalia > Dermoptera > Cynocephalidae > Galeopterus > Galeopterus variegatus. The sequence goes on along the minus strand of NW_007726285.1, from coordinate 283,171 downwards.
TTCTCCAATTAAATGGTGGAGATTTGCAGAATGGATTGGAAATGGAGAACAAGACCATCAACAATAATAGTTGGAGACCTCATACCCCATCTCCCATAATGGATTGCACAACTTTGCAGAAAATCAACAGGGAAACAGGAGACTTGAACAATGCCATAAACCAGATCTGACAGACATCTGTAGGATATTCCACCCAGGAACAGGAGAATGGACAGTCTTCTTAAGTGTACATGGATTATTCACCAAGAAGGACCTTATGTTGGGCTGCAAGTCACACCTCGTACATTTGAAAGAGCTGAGATATAACAAAATGTGTTTTCAACCCATAGTGAGATGAAATTAGAAGTCAGTCACAGGAGGGAACCAGAAAAATTGAAAACACGTGAAAACCACGTACCACACTCCTAATTAACCAATGAGCCAAAAAAGAAACCACAAGGGAAATTACAACATAGCTTGAGGTATTTTGATAGAAAAAATTTGAGTTAAGACACCTATAACATAAATTAGCAAAACGAAGTATGTGCGAGGTGCCCAGTGCAGAGAGAGGCTGAGAACACAGCTCTCACTCAGCTCAGGCGAGAGCAGCAGCAGGGACTGGGATGTGCAGCGGGTCGACGGCAGAGGCTGCTGCCTGCACAGTTAAAGGTGGGGCACCATGCCTGCTGGGCTAGCCCTGGCAGAGAGAACTCCGAGCAGCTCCCCCATCTAGTGGATTGGGCTCCTGCTTTCCTGCCGTTTCCTTTAGACAGAATGCTGTGGGTCAGAGGTGAACCCCAAAAGTTCATATGTTGGAAATGACCCACATTGTGACAGTGTTAAGAGGGTGGGAAATCCAATTATGGTCATTGCAAGATGGGGCCCTGGAGAGGGGGTTGGATCTGGAGGACTGTGCCCTCATGAATGGATTAATCCATCCATGGAGTAATGGGTTGATGGTTAGTGGGTGGTCACGAGTGTGGTTCTGATGGCTTTATAAAGAAAGTGCATGAAGTGTGGTACTGACACCATCAAGGTCCAGAGTTCCATCCCTGCACTGGCCAGCCACCAAAAAAATAAAGTGAGGAGAGCACATGAGAACACTTTGGTTATTCCCACCATGTGATATCCTGGTCAAGATGAGTCTCTGCCGAGAGCCCGCACCAAGAAGGCCCTCACCAGATGTGCCCCCTGGACCCAGCCTCTAAAACCATAATAAATAAATTTCATTTTCTTATAAATTATCCAGATTCAGAAAACAGACTATACACGCACTGTTCAGGCGTTTAGCCGCCAACTTAAAGTGACTCACCTATCCCCTGACAGCTTGCTCACTGCCACGCACTTTGTGTCCCTCTGCCTGACTCTTGTCTTCCTTGTGTGATGCTGGGACAAGGACAGCCCTCCCTGCCAGGATATGTAAGTGATAAATCTTTGAACTTGTTTCCTATTGTGGTGGATTGAATTTGCAATATCGCCTATAGGACCAGGGGCTGCCCCAGGCCGGGCTTTCCCTGGAATGCCGGGAAAACACAGGGGCCGGCTGCCTGCGCCAGAGTGGTGGTCAGGCAGGCATGAACCAGATACGGGTCAGACAAGAGCTGCAGGGCGCCTGCCAGTATAGACAAGGGCTACATATTGTTAGCTGGCTTGTGCACAGTGAAGCCCTGCGGTGAGCCCAGAAGAGCTACCAGATGCTGGCACTCTGCCTCTACCCAGTGGACGAAACCCAGGAGAGACTCCTCCCTCTGGCTGCTGGGCCCACCAGGTCAGTCAGGGCTGGAGCCTCAGGGCAGGAAGGGCCAGATAAGCAAGGCCTGGCCCGTGCAGGAGGCAGCATCACCAGCGAGACAGGTCCCATCCCTGCATGGCACCGCCTGCAACTACTTTGTAAGTGTGGGTCTCCCCCATCACCTGAGGAGGTGGAAGCTCTGTTGAGGCTGCCCTGACCCTCAGAGGTGGCCGGACACCCTGGAGTGGGAGGCTGCATGCAGCACAGCAGTCTGGGAGGAGGCGACCTCCCCAGGTGTCCTGGTCACTGTCACCAAACCATGTTACCCAAGACAAGAGGACCAAGAATCAGAGACACATGGCTAGGCTATGCCTGAAACACAGGATTCCTAGAAAACATGTCCAACGAGAGAGAAGGGGGCAGTGTTTGCTGCATATCTTTGGTATGCGGTTCAAGCTACTGGCCAAAGAGCCAAAGATTCAGAATCTCCTACCATACTCCAAGGTGCTGAGGGGGCCCGGTCTCGGGCATACCACGGACGAACCCCCTGAGCTATCCTCCATGGGGCTGCTCCAGCTACACCAAACAAGAAAGATAAAGGATCTGAGGCCATAACAGAAGGACAGACCAGAAGGGGAGACCCCGCAAGGCCCCCAAAGTCCCCAAACAGGACAGAGGGAGCTCTCCCTGTCCGCATGGACATCACAGCTCAGGCCCACTGCGTGTGGAAAGCAGGAGACACAAGGTCTGGCCCCCCAGACCCTCAAGACCTGAATCAACTCCCCAAATCACAAAGGCATGCTTTTACAGTTCTGTTTTTGGGGGATTTTTCAGGGGCTTTTTTTTTGGCAGCTGGCCAGTATGGGATCCAAACCTTTGACCTTGGTATTACAAGGCTGTGCTCTAATCCACTGAACTGACTGGCCAGACCCTTTTACAGTTTATTGCAACATCAGATACTGTGCATATCCAGGTACCGAACATATCCATGCTGTGCATGGCATGAGTGGGAGGGTTTTCCAGGGGCCAGACTGGGAGAGTCCCCCCAGACCCCCAGCAATCCCTGGAGGAAACCAAAGGCAATGTGGGGGTTCCAGGCCTCTTATCGCTCCCCACCCCTGTGAATAGCAGCCACCCGATCCCTTCCGTAGGGACTTGGTGGTCCTCTGGAACTGTCCCTTCTTGGAGACAAGCGCCCATGTGCCTCCTTAATTGGGCTTTGGGACACGATCGACATGGTGCCCAGATAACTGTCCTGCCAGGACACCCTTCAAGGCACAGGGATACCTCTAAGTCACAGGGACGGGAGGTGAGGTAACAGGAGGACCCAGCTGCCCTTAGATGTTACAGTTGGGACAATCTTCCTAAAAGCATTCTCATGGCTGAGGCCCTGTGGGCCCTGCCTCGCCCCATCGAAGGGATGGACCCACTCTGGCAATGACGTGGGGGCTGGGACAAACCCCAAATTCTGGCCTTCCTGGTCAGAACCACACAATGGGAACTGGTAAGCTTGCTCCCCACCCCCCCCAATAAAAACTGTAATTCTCCCCAGTGTCAGCTAAGATGGGACAGGACTGGCACCAGGACCTGCCACAGGAAGGAACACAGTCTCCCTTCCGCTCTCCCATCTGACCAGCATTGACACCCACCACTGAGTGGCACTTAACCAATTCCCGCAATCTAAATGACAGGTCCCCCCACTAAAGCCCCATAACTCAGCTCAGCTGGTGGAGGAGACAGCAAGCGGAGTACAACCACAGCAGGAATTTGGCCAGCGTGTTTTATCCCAGCCACAGAGGAACGCCAGCCGCAGTCCTCCACTGACAGGGGCCCTGGCCCACATTCATGCCACTGCCCATGGGGACTCATGCCTGCGCCATCAAGACTGACACATAGGAGTGACAGCGTCCAGTGGGACCCTCGGAGGATCACCTTCAGCCAGGCAAGAACTCCTTCACAGACATGAACCCGAGGGCTGGCCGTGGCTGTAAAACCTCTGGGTAGCAACAGTCGTCAAAGGGCAGGAACACACACCACCGCCACCGTCCAGCTCCTCTCAGATGGTGGGCTGAGCACTGGGCCTGGTCCCATTCTGGAGACAGCCACACTGAGTGGTCGCAAACTCTCCAGGCTGCATGGGGGCCCTGCAGACGGCATGAGGGCCCCATCCGAGGGGAGCTCTAGCCACCATGGACTATGCATCCTGCGGTCTCTGGGCCAAATGCAGGCCTTTCTGTTGCCTGGGGCTCTCCAGTTCCACGGCTGCTCCCTGCCCCCGCCTCTGGAGTTCTAGCTGTCACCGAAGCCGAGGGCTCTTGGCCTCCCCATCGGGCAGACCGAGTTCTTTCTCCTCTGAGGTGTATCTGCTTCCACTTTGTTGAGATGGTCACACCCCCACCGCCCCACCTTCCACTTCCCCTCCCTTTTTACCTTAGGCACCCCCCCGAGGCCTCCCCAAACATGGGGTCACCCACTGCATGGAAGATAAAGACCACGTGGAGCCCGAGAGTCCTCATGTTTCCATTCGGCACCTGAAATCAGAGCCAAGCTCCTCGGGAGATGCAGCTGCGGGGCCTGTCATTAGCTACGAGAGCTTCTCCTGAGCCACATGCTCATCCAGTGTTCGGCCTGATTCCTCTGACCTGGCACAGTGACCAGCACCCCAGGTCCCTCCTGCTCGCCCAAGACCCTAAATTACAGCCCAGCTGCTTGGCGCCCAGAATGCTGCCATTGCTCTTTGCCCCGCCAGATCCCCACGGAGGGTTGTGTCTTCATGCGTCTGCCAGGGGTTTAACACGACCTGGGGGTAGCACAGCCCACTTGCGAGTTCCCTGATTCACTGTGGGGCACGCTGTGCTCCCAGGAGCCTGCGGTGGTTCCATCCACTCCTCCTCCCCAGTCTGCTCCCTCCTCCTTCCATGCAAGGCCGGCAACAGGGCCCAGACCCAAGTCTGTAACTTCAAGTGTGTCCTGTTATCTGGGCTTTCTCTTGCACATAACTAGCCAAGACTCCAAACCTTGGTTTCTGGCCAGGCCACATCCATCCTGACAAAGGCAAGATTGTCTAAACCACGTTCGGCAATGCCTGGCCAGGTGCCTGACCCAGGTTCCTCCAGTGGCTTTTGATGTCTCAGTTGTTTACACAGTGCCCCTCACCAGGCACAAGGTCTGATGCCAGGCATCATGGGGTCAGGCATTAGAACATCACACCATAATAACTCCTGCCTTCCCACCACTTTATACGGCCCGTTCAAGCGTTTCCCACAGACTTAAAGTGACCCTGCCCGCAGTTGGCCTCCGTATCCATGGGCTTTGCATCACAGATTCAACCAGCTGAGGCTCCAAAATATACAAGAAAATAAAACTGCATCTGTAGCAAACATATACAGACTATTTTCTTGCCATTATTCCCTAAACAATACAGTATAACAACTTTACACAGCATTTACGTTGCATTAGGGCTTACAAGTCATCTAGAAATGGTTGACAGTCTACATAGGTCATATGCGAATACTGTGCCATTTTAAATCAGGGACTTGAACATCTATGGATTTTGTTACCCACGAGGGTCCTGAAACCAATCCTCATGGATACCAAGGGACAACTGTGTACTGCTAGTTGTGCCCCATCCCCACACCCCTGCCTGACTCTTCTGCCTCACGTGACCCGGGGGTGGAGGACCGACTCACGGCATGCTGCCTGTCAGGATCTGTAAGTGGTACATCTTTGAACTTGTTTCCTGTTGTGGGAGTGGATTGAATTTGCACTTCTGCCTGAAAGACGAGGGGCTACCCCTGGCTGGGTTTTCCCCAGGACACTGGGGGGCCACAAGTTCAGGCTCCCAGCACCAGAGCAGTGATCAGGCAGGCGTAAACCAGACACAGGTCAGACAAGAGCCACAGGGTGCTCGCCAGTGTAGACAAGTTTCCCATGTGAAGGGCACCAGGTCACGGGTCAGAGAACTAGGCTTTAGGCTGTTTGCCAGGTGAAAGGTGCACTGTAAACACCCAGGTCCAGTCCCCTTCATTGTCTGTTAGGGCAGAGTTACTCCCTGCTCTGGCACTGGAACCCCAACTTAGCTGGGGGATCTCAAGGCAGAGGAAAGCAAGTCCTCCAAGGCCGAGCCAGTGCTCAGCAATGTGACACCCTGATGGGTGGCAGCACAGGCTCCACCTGTGACTGGTGGCATAAGTCACCAGCAAGAGTGAAGAGTCTTGGCTCAGGTTCCAGGTGAGGCAGAGGAAGTGCAGTCTCTGAAAAGACCCAGGGCCCCATAAGTGCAGGTGCGATAAAATAGAGCATAAAAAACCATGAAAATTTCCATTCACCCAGGAAAAATAGTCACCAGATGCCAGGGCCAAGGTGACACACTGTTGGATTATCTCACAATATGCTGAAGCAGCTGTTATGCAATTTTTTCAAGAAGCAATCACCACCTTCTTTAAACAAATGTTAAAATAGAACATCTCATGAAAGAAATAGAAGATATAAAGAAAACCCAAATGGAAAGTTTAGAACTGAACAATAAGTAAAATAAAAAGCTCACTGCATAGACCCAATAGCAGAATGGGAAGACTCAGTGAACTTGAAGAGGAGCAATAGAAATGATTCCATTTGAATTACAAAGTGAAAACATATTTTAAAAGGGCCACAGCATGGGCTCTGTGTAGGGGAGGGGCAGCGGTTTTCTTTTCACTGGATCTCTGAATACCCAGCACCCACCCCCATGGCCTGCTGACCTTCAAAGTGGAGGTCATGGACATTGGGAGGGAGAATGCTTTGCCCCCACACACCTGCATCCTTCTCCACCCTTCCTTCCCTTGGAGTTGTGCCCAGCGCCTCTACCCTCAGGAGCAGAAGGGGACGTGACCTGCAAGGGCCATGAGGCAGCTCCCCTACTTCACCCGTCAGCTGTCCCCAGGGAGATGCGAGCATTACTCAGATGAATATCCAATGTCAGGGCCAATCAACAACACCGTTGAGTGGAACCCTAATTGGTGGCATCAACCCCGGGAGCTAAAGATCTGAGTGTGGAAGCTACAGAGGGGGTGGGCCACCATTCTATTCCACAGGAGGACCCCAAGGTCACAGAAGATAAGGAGGAAATGATACCGAAACTAGAGACCTGAAAAGGAGGAAGAAGTGACTTCAGAGGAAGATGAGGAGGAAGAGGAAGAGGAGGAGGGTGAAGAAGATGAGTCTCTCTCTCTTCTCCTTTTGGTACCCCTATTACACATGTGCTGCATCTTTTGTAGCTGTCCCACAGTTCTTGGATATTCAGGGTTTTTTTTTCTTCAGTCTGTTTTCTTTGCTTTTCCATTTTGGAGGTTGCTATCATATATCCTCAAGAACGGAGATTCTGTCCTCAGCTGTGTCCAGTCTGCTAATAAGCCCTTCAGAGGCATTCATCATTTCTGTTATGTGCTTTTGATCTTTGACATTTCTTTTTGGCCTTTTTAAGGTCTTCTCTCTCTGCTTGTGTTGTCTATCTGTTCCTGCACACTGTCTACATTTATCCATTAGATCCCTCAGCATATTAATCATGGTTGTTTTATTTTTTTTATGTGTAGTAGCAGTGGCTATATGGGAATTCTCTGTACCTTCTGCTCAATTTGCTATGAACCTATAACTACTCTGAAAAATGAAGTGTATTTTAAAAATTAACATGATTATATAAAAAGGAAAACGCAGTAATCTTTCTATTCTCTCTAAAGAAAATAAAAAATCTTCAACATATAAAGTGATGATAAAAGAATATTAAGTAAAAACAATATAATAAAATATTTTATAGGTTGGTCAGTTAATAACAACAATAATAGTAATATATTTTTTCTAAAAAAGATTTTATGGTATTTGTGGTATTTGTCACCTTTTTAAATTTCTTTTTTTTTTTTCCTTTTGTCTTTTTCCGTGTCCGGCAACGGATCGCAACCCTCAGTGTCGCCCCCGCACCGGACCGGGACCGGCAACGGGATCGCAGCCCTCAGTGTTGCTCCCGTGCCTCGCTCAGCCAGTGAGCGGGAACCGGCCTGCACGTGGGATCCGAACCCTCGGCGGGAGCGCTGCCACGCTTCCCAAGCGGCGCACTACAGCAGTGCGCCACCGGGCCGGCCCCTAATCATGGTTGTTTTAAATTCTTAATCTGATAATTCCAACATTCCTGCCCTAAGTCTGGTTTTGATGCTTGTTCCATCTCTCCAAACTGAAGCAAAAATGACTGAGAATTTCCCCAAATTAATGGCAGACACCAAACTGCAGATCCAGGAAGGTCAGAGGCCATCAAGTGGATAAATGCCAGAAAATTACATGTACGCATATAATTTTTTTTTCCCCTTTTTGTCTTTTTTTTTTTTCCTTTTTGTCTTTTTTTACTGACCAGTAACGGGATCGCAACCCTCGGTGTCGTGCCCGCACTGGGGACCGGCAACGGGATTGCAACCCTCGGTGTCGCACCCGCACCGCGCTCAGCCAGTGAGCGGGAACCGGTCTGCACATGGGATCCGAACCCTCGGCGGGAGTGCCACCACGCTCCCAAGTGCCGCACTCAAGCGAGTGCGCCACCGGGCCGGCCCTACGCATATAATTTTTAAGCTACAGAAAAATAAAACTAAAGAAAAAGTCCAAAAAGAAGATAGAGGGAAAAAACACCATACCCATAGAGGAGCAAGGATAAGAATGACATCTGACTTTGTCTCAGAAACCACGGAAGCAAGCAAGAAGAGGGCGGAGTGAAATATTTAGAGCACTGAGACAAAAAAACACCAGTCTAGAAATCTGTACCCTGCAGCATTATCCTCCAAAAGTGAAGAAGTAAAGATTTTCTCAGACAAAACTTGAGGGAATGTGCTGCCAGTATACCTGCCTTGCGAGAAATGTTAGACGTTCTTTAGTAAGAAAGAAAATGCTATAGGTCAGAAGGTTGAATATACATGAAGAAAGGAAGAGCATCAAGAAGGAATAAGTGAAGGTAAAATAACTATTATTTTTCTTATTCTTAATTGATCTAACAGTTTATTCAAAATAATGACAGCAACAATATATTTGAATATGTGTGTACAATACATTTGAGTATGCATGCTTATATGTTAACAATATAACAATATATTTACAATATATTAACAATATATAGCAATATATTTGAGCATGCATGCTTATATATGCTGTGTATAAGTGAAATGATGGACAACAATGATACAATGATAAGAGGAAGGGGAGAAAGAAATCAGGAGTATTTTGTTAATATAAGATTTTCCTACTACCTATTAAGCTATATAATGTTATTTGAAAGTGGACTTGAATTAGTCGTAAACATATATTGTAAACTGTAGGACAACCACAAAAAAAAGTTAAAAAAAAAAAAGTACAACTGATGTGCTAAGAAAGGAAAGATAATGGAATCATATAAAATGGTAAATTAAAAGCACAAATGGGGGCCAGCCCGGTGGCGCACTGGAGAGTGCGCCGCTTGGGAGCATGGCGGTGCTCCTGCCGAGGGTTCGGATCCCATGTGGAGACCGGTTCCCGCTCACTGGCTGGGCGCGGTGCGGGCGCAGCACCGAGGGTTGTGATCCCGTTACCAGTCAGTAAAAAAGACAAAAAGGAAAAAAAAAAAAAGCACAAATGGCAGAGTGGAAGACAAAAATGGGAACGAAGAACAAGGGCAACCAATAGAAAACAGGAACAAATATGGTAGATATTAATCCAACTATATCAGTAATCACACTGAATGTCAGTGGTCTAAATATACCAATTAGAAGACAGATTGTCAGAGTGGATCAAAAACAAGACCCAACTGTACATTTTTCTACAAAAAACCCCGTACTTTAAATGTAAAGATATAAGTAGATTAAAAGTAAAGGGATGGAGAAAAATTAGCTAAAACTAATCGAAAGAAAGCTGGAGGAGCTATATTTATTTCAGACAGAAAAGATTTCAGAGCAAGGAAAGTTATCAGGGATAAAGAGGGGCATTACATAATGATGAAGGGGCCGATTCTCCAAGAAGACAACTGTTAATGTGTGCACCTAACAACAGAGAGTCAAAATACAAGAAGCAAAAATTGACAGAACTACAAGGATAAATATATGAATCCACTATTGTAGTTGGAGACTCCAAACTCCCCTCTATCAGAAATGGACAGATCCAACCAGCAGAAAATCAATAGTTTAACTCAACAGCATCATCATTCAACTGGATCCAATTGACATCTATAAACTACTTCAGCCAACAACAACAGAATACACTTTCTTTTCATGCTTGCGTGGAACATTTACTAAGATAGACCACATTGTGGGCCATAAAACACAACTTAACAAACTTAACAGAAATCATACAATGTCTGCTCTCAAACCACAATGGAATTAAACTAGAAATCAATAATAGATAGCTGAAAAATCCCAAAATACTTGGAGATTAAACAACACACTTCTAAATAAATAACACATGGGTCAAAAAAGAAATCACAAGAGATATTTTTAAATATTTCAAACTAAATGAAAATGAAAACACAACTTATCAAAATTTGTGGGATGCCACCCAGAAGCAGGCAAGGAGCATGCCCAGGATCCTAGGCAGGAGCTGAGGGCAGCATCCCACTACCAGAAAGCCAGCAAGGAGCACACCAAAAACACCACTTCCACATGGGTGGCCCACCACAACCACCACCACAGGCATGGCTGCCACAAAAGTAGCACTGCCACAGCAGTAGCCACAGCCCCTGTGCAGGTGGCCCACCAAATATTCAACCTCAGTGACACAGAGACCAGTGGAGACTGGAAAAAGAAGAGGACGTCTCTCTCCTCAAAGCCCACTCCAGCATAATAAGGGAAACAACTGCTTGACCAGGTGACCAGACATCAATGTAGAGATACTAGAAATACAGAAATCTAAGAAAATATGATACCACCAAAAGAATAGAGTAATTCTCAAATACCAGACCCTAAAGAGCAAGAAACTGTTGAAATGACTAAAAAGGAATTCTGAGCAACAATCTTAAGGAAAGTCACTGAGATACAAGAAGACTCAGTAAGACAACATAATGAAACAACAAAAAAAAATCCAGGATATGAAGGAGGAAATTTCCAAAGAGATTAATACCTTAATAAAGAATGTAGCAGAACTCCTGGAACTGAAAGATTCTCTCAATGAAATAAAAAACACAACTGATAGCTTAAGCAGCAGGCTAGAACAAGCAGAAGAAAGAATTTCTGGTCCTGAAGATAGGCTTTTTGAAATATCCAGGCAGATAAAAAAAAAAATCTTAAAAATTGAAGAAAATTCAGGAGTAGCAGACAACCTTAAGCACATAAACTTTCAAATCATGGGTGTTCCAGAAGGTGAGGAGAAAGGAAAAGGCATAGAAAACCTATTCAACAAAATAATAATAGAAAACTATCCAGGTATAGGGAGAGACATGGACATTCAGATCCAGGAGGCTCAAAGATCCCCAAACAGATTCAACCCAAAAAGATCCTCTCCAAGACCCATTATAGTCAAACTGGCAAAGCTCAAAGACAAAGAAAAAAACCTTAAAAGAATCAGGAGAAAAGCATCAAGTCACCTGTAAGGGAGCCCCTATCAGACTAACAGCAGATTTCTCAACAGAAACTGTACAGGCCAGAAGAAAATGGGATGACATATTCAAAACACTAAAAGAAATAAAACTGCCAGCCAAGAATACTGTACCCAGCAGGGCTATCCTTCAGAAATGAAGGAGAAATAGTGTATTTTCCAGGCAAACAAAAACTGCAAGATTTCACCAACATATGACCAGCCCTGCAAGAAATCCTCAAGGAGGCCGGCCTGTGGCTCACTCGGTAGAGTGCGGTGCTGATAACACCAAGGCCACGGGTTCGGATCCTATATAGGGATGGCCGGTTTGCTCACTAGCTGAGCGTGGTGCTGACAACACCAAGCCAAGGGTTGAGATCCCCTTACCGGTCATCTTTAAAAAAAAAAAAAAAAATTTATTACCATTTGAATATAATACCAGGTCAAAACATAAAAAATTTAAAGGTCAAAAATAAAATACACATGTATGTCTCTCATGTTTTAAAGACAAACGGAATCTGCAACTAACATACTACAGCAAATCCAATGAATTCTTTTGATTTTCCACTCATCAGTTGTAATTGACCCAGATTGTTTAAATGTGAGACTGTAGCAGTAGGAAAGAAATATGCAGACAAAAAAAAAAAAAAAAAAAAAAAAGGAAATCCTCAAGGAAGTCCTGCATCTGGAATCTGAAAAATGATAATCACTACCATGAACACACAAGAAAGAATAAAGCCCACTGGTAGAGCAAAAATGCAAATGAGGAAGAGAAAGAAACTAAATCTTACTACCACAAAAAGCCATGACAATGAAACAAAAGCAAACTCAGTCTCTTTAGAAGATGATAGGGAAATAATTCATTTTTATAAAAGTAGTAAATAAAAGGAAAGAGTCAAGTATTTATCTTTTCTTTTCCTATATGACTTGTTCCTCAGGGTTACCATAAATAGCTGAGGAGGGAACATTTCTGTCTATTAATATATCCCAGCTAGTAAATAAAGAGGAAATAAAATAATTAGAATATGGTGTTTTGCAAACACCTGTTGAAATAATGGATCTAGCAAATAAATGATTATCAATGTCTACTAACATCACAGAGAGACAATCAGACATAATGGGCTTCCTGCAGTAAGAATATATACCTCTGAAGCCAAATCTAACCTGAGTGAGACCAAACGTCAGGATCCAGCAACCAGTCATCAGGAAATGCAGGGGATGGAGGAACATAGTAAATGACACTACTGGGACGGAGCCAGCAAATCCAGACCTTGAGAAACTTTATGGGGTAAAGGAGAAATACTAGATGAAGGGAAAACCTATGGATTAAAAGGAACTTGAGAGACAGCTAACATAGCAACCAATGCAACATGCAGAGCTTGTTTGAATCCTGAGGTAAACAAATGAATTTTAAGAAAGAAAGAGGGAGGAGGAGAGAACTGGAGAAATTTAAGCATGCTTAATGTTTGATTATATTATTGATTTTTAGAATGTGATTACATACTGCAGTTATGTCTTTTCCAAAAAGAGTCCTTATCTTTTAAAAAATAAAATAAAATTTTAAGCCAAAAAAAAAATTAAATTGAATTTAAAAACTCAAGAAAAATCCGTGGGATGCAGCAAAAGCAGTTTTTAGAGAGAAATTTATAGCATTAAGGGTATATATTAGAAAAGATGAAAGATCTAAAATCAATAACTAACCTTTTGCTGTAGGAAACTAGAAAAAGAGCAAATTAATCCATAGTAAGCAGAAGCAAAGAAGTAATAAAAGTTAGAAGAAAAATAGATGAAATTGAAAACAGGAAATCAATAGAGAAAACCAACAGAACCAAAAGCTGGTTCTTTGAAATGATTAATAAAATTGATAAACCTCTATCCAGGCTAAGAAAAAAAAGGACAGAAATTACTAATATCAGAAATGAAAGGAGGGACATCACTACAAATTGTATGGACACTTTAAAAATAATAAAGAATGACTATGAACAACTCTGTACCCACAAATTTGATAATCTCAATGAAATGAACAAATACCTTGAAAGGCACAATCGGCCAAAACTCACACAAGGAGAAATAGACAATCTGAATAGACCTATATCTTTTAAAGAAGAATGAATAATTAATAACCTTTCAAAACAGAGAACACCAGACCTAGATTGGCTCATTGGTGAATTCTACCAAATATTTAAGGAAGAAATTATACCAATTCTCTACAATATCTTTCAGAAGATAGAAGCAGAGGGAATAATTCCTAACTCATTCTATGAGGCTAGCATCACCCTAATACCAAAACCAAAGACATTACAAGAATAGAAAACTACAGGCCAGTATCTCACATGAGCACAGATGTAAAAGTTCTCAGTAAAATATTAGCAAATTGAATCCAACAACATATAAAAAGAATTATACACCATTACCAAGTGAGATTTATACCAGGTATGCAAGGCCAGTACAACATTCAAAAATCAAATAATGTAGGGGCTGGCCTGTGGCTCACTCGGGAGAGTGCGGTGCTGATAACACCAAGGCCACGGGTTCGGATCCTATATAGGGATGGCCGGTGAGCTCACTGGCTGAGCATGATGCTGACAACACCAAGGTAAGGGTTAAGATCCCCTTACTGGTCATCTTTAAAAAAAATCAAATAATGTAATTCATTATTACATCAACAAGCTAAAGAAAAAAAATTACATGATCATATCAATAGATGCAGAAGAAGAAGGATTTGAAAAAATCCAACACCCTTTCATAATTAAAACTCTCAGTAAACTAGGAATAGTGAGAAACTGCCTCAACTTAATGAAGAATATTTACAAAAAAACTACAGTTAACATCATACTTTATGTCAAGAAACTCGAATCTTTCCAACTAAGATCAGGAGCAAGGCCAGGATGTCCCCTCACCACTGTTTTTCAATATCTTACTGGAAGTCCCAGCTAATGCTGTAGAGGATACTAAGAAGTTATTAATGAGATAGAAATAAAACACATGTATTTCACAGGACCAAAGCCTGTAGCTTAGAGGACCAAAGTCCTGTTCTTTAGGAGACCAAAGCCTCTAGTTTATGGGGCCAAAGCCCAACCCTTTAGGAAAACACATAGAAATGCTAAGACTAAGAAAATCCAGAAAACTTCAACAGGACTAAAGCCTTTGATGTAGATAAGAGGATTGAAGCACAGTGTAAAGTGATTGCTCTGGGGGCAGTTGCCCTTGGTGCAGCTAACCCTAAATGATGGGAAAGTATGTGAGCTAAAATCTTCAAGGATATTCTACTAGTTAGTGCTTGGGGGACATTCCACATCTTGCCACTGTTTCTTTGAGTTTCTTGGGGAGTTAGGCACTTTGGTAATTATCTCATTGTTTCTTTTTGTACGTCACATAGCTGTTTTGACTCCTTTTCATGGTAAATTGCTTGAACTATTTTAAGTTATACCTGCTTTAATGAAGATTGTCATGTAGCCAGTTTATGTTTTCACTACGATTGATTAACCACCTGTTGTTCTTCTGTAACTTTCTTGTCCTTACAATAAAAACTGAAGCAAGGGGCCAGCCCATGGCTCACCTGGGAGAGTGTGGTGTTGGTAACACCAAGGCCACGGGTTCAGATCCCTATATAGGGATGGGTGGTTAGCTCACTTCGGAGAGTGTGGTGCTGACTACACCAAGTCAAGGGTTAAGATCCCCTTACTGGTCATCTTTATTTAAAAAAAAAAAAAACGAGCAAAAACTGACTCAACGCTGTGCCTGGGCTCTCCTCTCTTGAAGGAGTTTTCCTC
Source organism: Galeopterus variegatus (assembly GCF_000696425.1). NCBI lineage: Eukaryota > Metazoa > Chordata > Mammalia > Dermoptera > Cynocephalidae > Galeopterus > Galeopterus variegatus. Next base: position 268,138 of record NW_007726285.1, on the reverse strand, counting down.
AGTGCAGTCCCCTAGGGCTTCTCATTGCTCTGAATACATGGGCTCTGAGTAATCTTTTGCATCTCCATCACTCTGTGAGAGGTGACATAATGTAGTAAGACAAGATAAGGAAATGAAAATTATACAGACTGAGGAATAAATAAAACTGTCTTTGTTCGGGCCGGCCCAGTGGCACACTGGAGAGTGCGCCGCTTGGGAGTGCGGCGGCGCTCCCGCCGAGGGTTTGGATCCCATGTGGAGACCAGTTCCCGCTCACTGGCTGAGCGTGGTGCGGGAGCAACACCGAGGGTTGCGATCCCGTCGCCGGTCCCCGGTACGGGCGCTACACCGAGGGTTGCGATCCCATTACCGGTCAGTAAAAAAGACAAAAAGGAAAAAAAAAAAAACTGTCTTTGTTCACAGATGACATAATCATCTATGTAAAAAAATATCTGCAAATATCAACAAAAAAACCTTCTGGAACTAATAAGCAATTATAGGAAGGCTGCAGGATACAAGGTTAATAAACAAAAGTCAATCAACTTTCCTATACACCAGCAATGAACAAGTGGAATATAAAATTTAAAACAAATGGCATTTTCCTTAGCATCCCCCAAATATGTATAAGGTTTATATGGGCACGACTACAAAACTCTGATAAAAGAAATCCAAGAAGAACTAAATAAGTGGAGAGATAGTCCATGTTCATAGATAGGAAGACTCAATATTGTCAGAAGCTAGTTCTTCCCAACCTGATCATTAGATTCAACGTAATCCCAATCAAAATCCCAGAAAGTTATTTTGTGAATATTGACAAACTGATTCTAAAGTTATTATGGAAAAGCAAAAGACTGGAATAGCCAATTCAATATTGAAGAACAAAATCAGAGGACCGACACTACCCGACTTCAAGACTCACTATAAAGCTACAGTAATCAAGACAGTGTGGTATTGGTGAAAGAACAGACACATAGATCAATGGAACAGAATAGGGGCTCAGAAACAGACCCACATAAATATAGTCAACAGATTTTGACAAAGGGGCAAAGGCAACACAATGGACAGAAGACCATCTTTTCAACAGATGGTGCTGGAACAACTGGACATCCACATGCAGAAAAAAGAATCTATAAACAGACCTTACGCCCTTCACAAAAATTAACTTATGATGGATCACAGACCTAAATGTAAAATGCAAACTGTGAAATCCCTGGAAGACTGCATAGGACATCCCCATACTGGCCATAAAAAAAAAAAAAAAAAAAAAGAAAGAAATGATTATAAAGGAGAAAATCTAGATGATCTTGGATCTGTCGACTTTTTAGATATAATACTAACACCAAAAGCACAATCTGTTCAAGAAAGAATTGACAAGTGGCTCTGTGATTGATTCCCTGCCCTGTGAAAGACACTGTTAAGGAAATAAAAAGACAAAGCACAGACTGGGAGAAAATATTTGTGAAGGATATATCTGATGAAGGACTGTTATCCAAAATATACAGACCTCTTAAAACTCAACAATAAAAACAACCCAATTAAAAAATGAGCCAAAGGGCCGAGTCCATGGCGCACTCGGGAGAGTGCGGCGCTGGGAGTGCAGCAGCGCTCCCGCCGCGGGTTCAGATCCTATATAGGGATGACCGGTGCGCTCACAGTGCTCACTGGCTGAGCACGGTGTGGCCAGTCTCAAAAAGGACAAAAAAAAAAAAAAAAAAAAAAAAAAAAAAAAAAAAAAGAGCCAAAGGCATAGACACCTCCACAGAGTAGATATACAGATGGCAAATAACCATATGAAAAGACGCTTCATATCATGTCATCAGGGAAATGCAAATTAAAACAATGAAATTTTACTACACACCTATTACAATGGCCAAAATCCAAAACACTGACAACACTAAATGCTGACAAGTATGTGGAGCAACAGGAACACTCATCCACTGCTGGTGGGAGTGCGGAATGACAGCCACTGTGGACGACGGTGGCAGCTTCTTGCAGAACTAAACATACTCTTATCATACCACCCAGTGGTTGTGCTCCTTGGTATTTACCCAAAGACTTGAAAACTTATGTACACACACACACACACACACACACACACACAAATATTTTTTTTTTTTGTCTTTTATCTTTTTCCGTGTCCGGCAACAGATCGCAACCCTCAGTGTTGCCCCCGTACCGGACCGGGGACCGGCAACGGGATTGCAACCCTCGGTGTTGCCCCCGCGCCTCGCTCAGCCAGTGAGCGGGAACCGGTCTGTATGTGGGATCCGAACCCTCGGGCGGGAGCGCCACCGCGCTTCCCAAGCGGCACACTTATCTAGTGCACCACCGGGCCGGCCCACACACACAAATATTTATAACAGCTTTATTCATAATTGCCAAAAACTTAGAAGCAACCAAGATGTCCTCCAGTAGGTGAACAGATAAACAAACTATAATCTAGATGATGATATATTATTTAGCACTAAAGAGAAATCAGCTTTCAAGCCATGAAGAAACATGGAATAACCTTAAATGCATGTTCCTAAGGGAAAGCAGACAATCTGAAAAGGCTACATATGTATGATTCCAGCTACTGTATGTGACAATCTGGAAAAGGCAAAACTATGAAGAGAGTGAAAAGGTCAGTGATTTCCAGGGGCTGGTGGGGACAGAGGGATGAATAGACCGAGCACAGGGAATTTTTAGGGCACTGACTGAATGTACTCTGTGATACTATAATAGTGGATACATGTCATTGTGTATTTGTCCAAACCCAAAGAATGCACAGCACCTTGGGGAGCCCTCACCTGAGTTAGCCCTCATGTAAACTATAGATTTTGGGTGATGATGACATATCAAGGTAGGTCCATCAATTGTGACAAATGTACTACTCTAGTGGGGGGTGCTGATAGTGGGGGAGGGGACTGTGGGGGAGGCGGGGGGTGTATGGGAAATCTCTGTACCTTCCACTTAATTTTGCTGAGAACCTAAAACTTCTCTAAAAAATAAAGTCTATCTAAAAAAAAAAGTAAAACAATCAGCCATATTTCTATACACTAGCAATGAACAATCTGAAAAGAAAATTTAGAAAATCATTCCATGTATAACAGCATCAAAAAGAATAAAATACTTAGGAATAAATTTAACCAAGAAAGTAGAAGATTTATACATCCCAAACCACAAAACATTTCTGAAAAATTAAAGAAGACCTAAATAAATAGAAGGACACCTTGTGTTCAAGGATTGAGAGACTTGATATTGCTAAAATGGTGATACTCCTCAAAGTGTTCTACTGATTCAGGGAAGTTCCTACCAAAATCCTGGCAGCTTTTTCTCCTTTCTTTCTTTCTTTTCTTTTTTTTTTTTTTTCCTTTTTGTCTTTTTTCATGTCCAGCAACGGACCGCAACCCTCAGTGTCGCGCCCGTACCGGACCGGGACCGGCAACGGGATCGCAACCCTCGGTGCTGTGCCCGCCCCTCGCTCAGCCAGTGAGCGGGAACCGGTCTGTATGAGGGATCCGAACCCTCGGCGGGAGCGCCGCCACGCTCCTAAGCGGCGCACTGTAGCAGTGCGCCACCGGGCCGGCCCTTTTCTTTCTTTCTTTTCTTAAAAACAGAAATGAAAAGATAATACTAAAATTCATAGGGAATTGCAAAGGACCCTGAATATTCAAAACAATCTTGAAAAAGAATAACAGACCTGGAGAACTCCCAATTCCCAACTTCAGAACTTTGCACATAGCTGAAGTAATAAAAATGATGCAGTAATGGCATAAGGATAGACGTACACAAATCAATGGAATAAAATTTAGAATTCACATACAACCCATACAATTCACATGTTTCAATGGTGTGAAATAATTTTTTCAACAAATTGTGCTTGGAAAATGTGAGAAATAACCTCACCCATCCAGTGCCAAAGGATAGACCCAGAGACATGAGGTACAGTGAAGTGAGACTTTAATTATGGCCTTGCAAGGTTTGGGTGTCTGAAGGGCAGCACATGGAAAAGGGCTGTAGCAAGTGATTTATTCCCTAGTGCAAAAGTCCCTGCCCCCCGCCTCATTGGCTGAGAGTACTGCGGGGTACACAATCTTCCCGGATGACGTCTAAGATTACCCCAGTTTACTACACCCTTGTAGGAAATTTCTTTGTCTGAGGGCTCAGGACAAGCCCACGAAAAAGGCCCACCCTAAACCCTGTGAAAAGAGAAACATTAGGAAATGAAGAGAACAATAAAGGGCTATTAACTCATTACCATCTCAAGGAGAACTTTATCCATTTGAAGTAAACAATTAAGGGCTAATAACTAGGAAATTAAGAGAACAATAAAGAGCTAGTAACTCGTTCCCATCTTAAGGAGAACTTTATCCATTCAGCGACCCCCCCAGGAATGGGCTGGACCATCACACAACCTTCAGGCTGGGTCTGAATTATTTCTGAAAATGAATCACTTAGATTATTTTCTTACAGAAAAGTGGATATCCACATGCAAAACAATAACGTTGAATCCTTATCTTACACCATGTGCAAAAATTAACTCAAATGGATCAAAGGCCTAAATGTAAGAGCTAAAACTATGAAACTCCTAAAAGGAAATGTAGGTATAAATCTTCATAACCTTGGATTTGATAATGGTTCCTTCTGGGCCGGCCCGTGGCTCACTCGGAAGAGTGCGGTGCTGATAACACCAAGGCCCCGGGTTTGGATCCCATATAGGGATGGCCAGTTGGCTCGCTGGCTGAGCGTGGTGCTGACATCATCAAGTCAAGGGTTAAGATCCCCTTACCGGTCATCCTTTTTTTTTTCTTTCCTTTTTTGTCTTTTTTCGTGACCGGTAACGGGATTGCAACCCTCGGTGTCGCGCCCGTACCGTGACCGGCAACGGGATTGCAACCCTCGGTGTCGGGCCCGCACCACGCTCAACCAGTGAGCGGACTGGTCTCTATATGGGATCCGAACCCTCGGCGGAAGCGCCACCGCGCTCCCAAGCGCCGCACTCTACTGAGTGCGCCACTGGGCCGGCCCTGCATTATCTTTTAATTCCATTTTTCCACAAACTTTCTGAAGTACCCTAGTAGACAGTTCTTTAATAATAGTTGAAGACTTCAATGCCACACTCTCAAAGTGGATACAACAACCACACAGAAGTAAGGAAACAGAGAAGTTGAACAACATTATAAACCAACTGTATCTAACAGACATATACAGAACACTCCACCCAACAACAGAAGAAGTACATTCTTCTCAAGTGCACATTGTCGAAGTTAAACAACACATTTTTAAAAACCTATGAACCTAAGAAGAAATCACAGGGAAATTAGAAACTACCTAGAAAATGAAAATGAAAACACAACACAGCTCACAGAACACAGCAAAACAGTGCTAGGTATAAATGCTTACATTAAAAAAACAAAAATATCTCAAATCAACAGCCTAAAGAACCAATTAAGGAACCAGAAAAAATATTTACAATTTAAGCAATCAGAAAAGAACTAAACCCAAAGCTAGCAGAAAGAAGAAAATAGTAGAGTAGAACAAAGAAACAAAATAGAGAATAGGAAAAAAAAAATAGAGAAAAACTAATGAAACCAAAAGTTCATTATTTGAAAAGATCAACAAAATTGACAAACCTTTAACTAGATAAACTAAGAAAAAAAGGGAGAAGACTCAAGTGACAATATTGGAAATGAAAGTGTGGACATTATTACTGATTCTATAGAAATAAAAGATTATAAGGGAGTACTATGAAAAATTGTGCACCAACAAATTGTATTAAATAGATGAACAAATTCCTAGAAACACTAAACATACCAAGACTAAATCATGAAGTAATAGAAAACCTGAGCTGACTTATAACTAGTAAGGAGATTGAATCAGTAATCAAAAATCTTCTGACAAAGAAAAGTCCCAAACCTGATGACTTTATGGTGAATTCTACCAAACATTTAAAGAACTAATACCAATATTTCTCAAACTTAAAAAAAAATTAAGAGGAGATACTTCCTAAGTCATACTATAAGGCCTTTATTACCCTGATATCAAAGACAGACAAAGACAGTAATGTACAAGAAAACTAAAGACCAATATCCCCTATGAAAATTAATTCAAAAATCCTCAACAAAATGCTAGCAAACTGAATTCAGCAGCATACTGAAAGGATTATACACCATGACCAAGTGTGACTTGTTCCTGGAATGCAAGGATGGTTTAACATATGACAATCAATCAATGTAATACACCACATTAACAGAATGAAGGGGGAAAAACCACATGATCATCTCAATTGATGCAGAAAAAGCATTTGACAAAATTCAACATTCTTTCATGACAAAAACACTCAACAAACTTGGAATAAGAGGAAACCATAATATAATAAGAGCTATATATGAAAAACCCAGAACAAAAATCATATTTGGTGGTGAAAGACTGAAAGCTTAGGGCAACCCATGGCTTACTTGGGAGAGCATGGTGCTGACAACACCAAGTCAAGCATTAAGATCCCCTTACCGGTCATCTTAAAAAAAAAAAAAAAGAAAGAAAGAAAAACTGAAAGCTTTTTCTCTAAGATCAGGAACAAGTTGAGGATTTCCACTTTCACCACATCTACTCAACATAGTCCTGAAAGTTCTAGCTGGAGCAAGTAGGAAATAAAGTGAAATAAAAAGCATCTTAAATTGAAAAAGAAGTAAAATTATCTGTTTGCAGAAGAAATGATCTTATACACATGTATAGGACATCCTGAAGAGTCTATCAAAAAAACCCAACAAAAAACCCCCACAAAACTGCTAAAAATAATAAATGAATTCAGGAAATTACCAGAATACAAAGTCAACACACAAAAAGCAGTTGTATTTCTACACACTAACAATGAACAATCTAAAAAAGCAATTATGAAAATAATTCTATTTGTAATAGCATCTAAAAGAATAAAATACTTAGGAACTAACTTAACTAGGGGGGTGAAAGACTTGTACAATAAAAACTATGAAACATTGCTGAAAGACATAATGGAAACACATCCCATGTTCATGGACTGCAAGACTTACTATTGTTAGGATGTCAACACTACCCAAAGTGATCTGCAGATTCAATGCAATCCCTATCGACATCTCAATGATTTTTTTTTTTGCAGAAATAGAAAAGCTCATCCTAAAATCCATATGGAATTTCAAGGGATCCCAAATAGCCAAAAAAATTTTAACAAAGAACAAACATGGAGGACTTATACTTCCTGATTTTAAAACTTACCACAAAGCTATAGTAACCAAAACAGTGTGGTACTGGCATAAAGACAGATATACAGATCAATGGAATAAAATGACAATCCAGAAATAAACCCTTGCATATATGGTCAAATGATCTTTGATAAAGACCATTCAATGGTGAAAGGACAGTCTTTTTTGTTGTTGTTGTCATGGTTGTCTGGCTGGTATGGAGATCTGAACTCTTGACTTTGGTGTTATAACCCACACTCTAATCAACTGAGCTAAATGGCCAGCCCAGTGATTTCTTGGATATGATACCAAAGGCACAGGCAAGTACAGGAAAAACAGACAAATTGGACTTTATGAAAATTAAAAATCTTTGTGCATCAAAAGACAATATCAACAGAATAAAAAGGCAACTCACAGAATGGGAAAAATATTTGCAAATTATAGATCTAATAAGGGATTAATATCCAGAACATATAGAGAAGTCCTAAGGCTCAGTGGGTTAAATGTGTTCCCCAAGAGTTCATTTGTTGGAAACTTGACTCCCATTTTAACAGTGTTAAGAGGATGGGAAATCCAATTATGGTATTTGAAAGGTGGGGCCTTTAAGAGGTGATTAGTTTGGGAGGACTGTGCCCTCGTGAATGGATTGATATGTTCATGGAGTAGTAGGCGTGCTTCTGATGGCTTTATAAGGAGAGCAAGTGAGCAGGTGTAGTGGATTGAATTATATCCCCGCAAGACTCACTGGAGCTTGAATTGTGTCCCCCAAGTTTTATGTATTAGAAACTTGGCCCCCACTGTGACTATTAAGAGTGTGGGAGATCCTATTATGGTAATTGAAAGGTGGAGCTTTGAAGAAATGATTGGATTGTAGGACTGTGCAGTAGTGAATGGATTAAAAATGGTGGTCAGGGGTGTGGTTCTGATGGCTTTAAAAGAAGAGGAGAGTCTCTTTTTCTCTCTGTTCTCTCTGCTTCCACCATCTTGCAATGTGAGACCCTTGAGTCACTGTCGCCACCACCAGATAGACTTGGATTTCGCAGCCCCAATTTCGTTTTTCTTTATAAATCACCCAGTTCCAAGCATTCTGTTATAAACAACCTAAACAGACTAATAAAGAAAACTGGTGCCAGAGAAGTGGGAGGTTGCTTTTAACAAATACTTGGAAATGTGGAAGCAGCTTTGGAACTGGGTGTTGAGGAGAGGCTGGAGGAATTTGGAAGAACAGGCTAGAAAAAAACCTACATGCTAGTGGAAGTTTAGAAGACAAGAAAACCAGGGAAAGTTTTAGAGATTGGTTAAATGGTGGTGACCACAATGCTGATAGAAATATGGACTGTAAAGACCATTCTAAGGAGGTCTCAAATGTAAATGAGAACAGACTTACTGGAAACTGGGGCAAAGATCACCTTTGCTATGAACTGGCAAAGAACTTGGCTGCATTGTGTCCATGCCCTAAGACTTATGGAAATTGGAACTTAAGAGTTGTGAACCAGAGTATTTGGTGGAAGAAATTTCTAACCACAAAGCATTAAGGAAGCTGTATGACTACTTCTAACAGTCTACGCTGAGTTATGGTAGCAAAGGCACAACATAAAGCCAGAATTTAAAAGGGAAGCAGAATGTAAAGATTTGGAAAATTTGCAGCCCGGCCATGTGGTAGAGAAGCAGAGAGCATTTTCAGAGGAAAAATTCAATGGTGCTAAAAAGATTAACACAAAAGTACGGGATTATCAAGAGAAGGGGAAATAGGCCCTGAAGGTATTGCAAAAGCCTCTGGGGCCAATCCTTCCATGTCAGGCCCAAAGACCTAAGGAGACAAAATGGTCTTGGGAAACAGGCCTGAGGTGCCCACCATGGGCTCACTGACCAGGGCCACCTCCAGAAGCTGCTTTCAAAACCAACACCCCAGCTGCTTTGGCTGCTCCAGCTATGGCTAAATTGTCCCCAGGTGTGGCTGGACCCGCAGCTTTGGAACATACAAGCTGGAAGCCTTGGCGGCACCCATGTGGTGTCAGGTCTGCAGGCTTGCGGAATGCTAGAGCTGGGGAGGCTTGGGAGCCTTTACCCTGATTTAAGAGGATGTATGGAAAAGTCTGGGGGCCCAGGAAGAGATCTATCTCAGGAGTGGAGTCACCACAGATAGTCTTCGTTAGAGCAATGCTGAGCAGAAATGTGCGGTCAGAGCTGCAGCAGAGAAACCCCATCAGCACCATGTCTAGTGGAGCCATGACAGTGGGTCCACCATGGAGACCCCAGACCTGTGGAGTTACCAGGGTGTAATGTCAGCCTGGGAGAGCTAAAGCATCACCTGAGACCAGGAAAGCCACAGGAGTGGAGCTGCCCAAGCCCAACCCCTACACCAGCATGCAGAGGACATTGAACATGGAGTCAAGGTACCTGATTCACCAGCTTTGAGATTTAATGCCTGCCCTGCTGGGTGTTGGACTTGTTTGGGACCTGTTTTTCCTTTCTTTTGGCCTATTTCTCCCTTTTGGAACAGGAATATGTGCCCTATGCTTGTTCCATCATTGTATCTGGGAAATATATAACTTGTTTTAAATTTCACAGATGAGACTTTGAACTTTGGACTTATCAGTTGAAACAAATTAAGACTTTGGGGATGAATATATTTCCATATGAAAAGGACATGAGTTTTGGGGGACCAGGGGTGGAATGTAGTGGATTGAATTATGTCCCCCCAAACTTCACTGGAGCTTGAATTGTGTCCCCCAAGTTTTATGTATTAGAAACTTAGCCCCCACTGTGACTGTTAAGAGGGTGGGAAATCCTAATATGGTAATTGAAAGGTGGAGCCTTGAAGAGGTGATTGGATTGTAGGACTGTGCAGTAGCGAATAGATTAAAAATGGTGGTTGGGGCGTGGTTCTAAAGGCTTTAAAAGAAGAGGAGAGTCTGTCTCTCTCTCTGTTCTCTCTGCTTCCACCATCTTGCAATGTGAGACCCCTGCGTCGCTGTGGCCACCACCAGATCGACTGTGGACTTCCCAGCCTCAGAAACTGTAAGCAATAAATTTTGTTTTTCTTTATAAATCATCCAGTTCCAACTATTTTGTGAAAGCAACCTAAATGGACTAAAAGAGCAGGTTACTCTCTCTTGCTCAGCCCATTTCTCTCATCATGTGATACCCTGAGTTGCTGCACAGCATTACCACCAAGAAGGCCTTCACCAGAAGTGTTTTCTGGACTTTGGACTTCCCAGCCTCTGAACTGTAAGCAATAAATTTCATTTCTTTATACATTACCCAGTTTGAGGGATTTTGTTATAAGCAACAGAAACAGGCTCAACAACAACAAAAAAGAAACATCCCAATTCAAAATGGCCAAAGGCTTGAGTTGACATTTCTTCAAAGAAGATATACAGACTGGCCGGCCGGGTGGCGCACTGCTACAGTGCGCCGCTTGGGAGTGCGGCGGTGCTCCCGCCAAGGGTTCGGATCCCACATACAGACCGGTTCCCGCTCACTGGCTGAGCGAGGTGCGGGCGCGACACAGAGGGTTGCGATCCGTTGCCGGACACGAAAAAAAAAGACAAAAAAAGGAAAAAAAAAAATCTGTATTTCCTTCATATTTGTTTTCAAAAAAAAAAAAAAAAAAAAAAAAAAAAAAAAAAAGAAGATATACAGACAGCCAATAAGCACATGAAAAGATGCTCAACATCACTAACATCAGGGAAATGCAAATCCAAACTACAATGAAATACCACCCCACACCCATTAGGATGGTTACTATCAAAACAAAGCAAAACAAAACAACAACAACAAAAAAACCCAAACAAAAAAAACCCCAAAATAGCAGTGCTGGTGAGGATGTGGTGAAACTCGAGCCCTGTGCACAGCTGGTGGGGAGGAAAAATCGCACAGCCACTGTAGAAAACAGTGTGTTAATTCCTCAAAAAATTAAAATTAGAACTACCACTTGACCCAGCAATTCCACTTGTGGGTATATACTGAGGAGAATCAACTTTGAATATTTTTTTTTGGGTGGGGGTGGCTGGCGGGTAAGGGATCCAACACTTGACCTTGGTGTTACAACATTATGCTCTAACCAACTGAGCTAATCAGCCAGCCCACACTGAAAATAATTGAAAGCAGGGTCTCAAAGAGGTATTTGTACACTCATGTTCGTACAACATTATTCACAATGGCTGAAATGTCAAAGCAGCCCACGTGTCCGTCAACATATTAATAAGTAAGCAAACCTTGATATATGTACTATATTAGTCCATTTCTCTTGCACATAACAAAATACTTGAAACTAGGTGATTTGTAATGGAAACGAAACTTATTGCTTACAGTTTCTGAGGCTGGTAAGTCCAAAGTCCATCTGGTGGTGGTGACAGTGACCCAAGGGTCTCACATTGCAAGATGGTGGAAACGAAGAGAGCAAGAGAGACAGACTCTCCTCTTCTTTTAAAGCCCTCAGAACCACGCCCCTGATCACCATTTTTTTTTTGGGGGGGGGGACCAGTAAGGGGATCGTAACCCTTGGCCCGGTGTTGTCCACACCGTGCTCAGCCAGTGAGTGCACCGGCCAGCCCTATATAGGATCCGAACCCGCAGCCTCGGCGCTCCCAGCGCTGCACTCTCCCAAGTGAGCCACAGGGTCGGCCCCCTGATCACCATTTTTAATCCACTCACTACTGCATGGTCCTATAGTCCAATCACCTCTTTAAAGTTCCACCTTTCAATCAGTATAATAGGATTTCCCAACCTCTTAACAGTCACAGTGGGGACCAAGTTTCTAATACATAAAACTTGGGGGACACAATTCAAGCTTCAGTGACTTTTGGGGGGACATAATTCAATCCACTGTATTCCACCCCTGGCCCCTCAAAACTCATGTTCTTTTCACATGCAAATACATTCATTTCATCCCCAAAGTCTTAACTTGTTTAAACTCAAAAGTCCCAAGTTCAAAGTCGCATGTATGAGAATACAAATTATCTACTTCTAAGATACAACGGTGGGACAAGCATAGGATACATATTCCCATTCAAAAAGGGAGAAATAGGCCAAAAGAAAGGGTAACAGGTCCAAACAAGTCCGAAACCCAGCAGGGCAGGCATTAAATCTCAAAGCTGGTGAATCAGGTACCTCGATTCCATGTTCGACCTCTTCTCCACTCCTCTGGTGTGGGGTTTGGGTCCTCAGGTCCTCAGGCAGCTCTGTTCCTATGGCTTTCCTGGTCTCAGGCCACACTTCACATGTCCCAGGCTGGTGTTCCACTCTGGTAGCTCCACAGGTCTGGGGTCTCCATGGCGGTCCCACTCCCATGGCTCCACTAGGCATGGCTCTGGTGGGATTTCTCTGCTGCAACTCTGACCCCACATTTCCACTCGGCATTGCTCTAGTGCAGGCTGTCTTTGGTGACTCTGCCCCTGTGACAGATCTCTTCCTGGGCCCCCAGACTTTTCCATACATCCTCTGAAATCAGAGTGGAGGCTCCCAAGCCTTTAGAGCTCTGGCATTCTGAGTCTGCAGACCTAACACCATGTGGACGCTGCCAAGACTTCCAGCCTGTATTTTCCAAAGCTGTGGGTCCAGCCACACCTGGGGCCAACTTAGCCACAGCTGGAGCAGCCAAAGCAGCTGGGGAGCTGGTTCTGGAAGCAGCTTCCTGAGGTGGTCCTGAGCAACAAGCCCGTGGAAGGCACCTCAGGCCTGGTCCTCAAGACCACTCTGTCTCCCTAAATCTTTGGGCCTGACATGGAAGGGTTGGCCCCAGAGGCTTCTGCAATGCCTTCAGGGCCTTTTCCGCTTCTCTTGATAATCCTGTTTTTTTGTGTTAATTTTCTTAGCGCCATTGGAATTTTCTTCTGAAAATGCTCTCTGCTTCTCTACCACATGGCCGGGCTGCAAATTTTCCAAATCTTTATGCCCTGCTTCCCTTTTATTATTATTTATTTATTTATTTATTTTTTAAAAAGATGACCGGTAAGGGGATCTTAACCCTTGACTTGGTGTTGTCAGCACCACGCTCGTCAGCACCACGCCCACCCAGTGAGCAACCGGCCATCCCTATATGGGATCCGAACCCGTGGCCTTGGTGTTATCAGCACCGCACTCTCCCGAGTGAGCCACAGGCCGGCCCCCCTGCTTCCCTTTTAAATTCTGGCTTTATGTCGCACTTTGCCACCATAACTCAGCGTAGGCTGTTACAAGTAGCCATGCAGCTTCCTTAATGCTTTGCTGCTTAGAAATTTCTCCCACCAAATACTCTGGTTCACAGCTTCTAAATTCCAACTTCCATAAAGTCGTAGGGCATGAACACAATGCAGCCAAGTTCCTCGCCAGTTCACAGCAAGGGTGAGCTTTGCCCAAGTTTTCAATAAATTCCTTCTAAGTTACATCTGAGAGCCTCTCAGAATGGCCTTTACTGTTCATATTTCTATTAGCATTCTGCTCGCCACCACGTAACCAGTCTCCAAGATGTTCCAAACTTTCCCTCATCTTTTTGTCTTCTTCTGAGTCCTCGAAACTCCTCCAAACTCTCCTCAATACCCAGTTCCAAAGCCGCTTCCACATTTCCAAGTATCTGTTATAAGCAACATCCCACACTTCTCTGGTACCAGTTTTCTGTATTAGTCCATTTCTGTTGCTTATAACAAAATACATGGAACTGGGTATTTTATAAAGAAAATAAAATTTATTGCTTACAGTTTCTGAGGCCGAGAAGTCCAAAGTCCATCTGGGGGTGGTGACAGTGACCCAAGGGTCTCACATTGCAAGATGGTGGAAGCAGAGAGAGCAGAGAGAGAGATTCTCCTCTTCTTTTAAAGCCCTCAGAACCACGCCCCTGACCACCATCGTTAATCCATTCACTACTGCACAGTCCTACAATCCAATCACCTCTTCAAGGCTCCACCTTTCAATTACCTTAATAGGATTTCCCACCCTCTTAACAGTCACAGTGAGGGGCTAAGTTTCTAATACATAAAACTTGGGGGACACAATTCAAGCTTTGGTAAGTTTTGGGGGGACGTAATTCAATCCACTGCATATACATACAACAGAATATTCTGACTTAAAAAGGAAGGAACTTCTGGGCCGGCCTGGTGGCGCACTGCTGTAGTGCGCCGCTTAGGAAGTGCGGTGGCGCTCCCGCCGAGGGTTCGGATCCCACATACAGACCGGCCGCTCACTGGCTGAGCGAGGGGCGGGAGCAGCACCGAGGGTTGCGATCCCGTGGCCGGTCCCGGTCCTGTAGGGGCGCGACACTGAGGGTTGTGATCCGTTGCCGTTCACGAAAAAAAAAAGAGACAAAAAGGAAAAAAAAAAAAAAAAGGAAGGAACTTCTGACATACACTACGACCTGGATGAACCTTGAGAACATTATAGTGAGATAAGCCAGTCACAAAAGGACAAAAACTGCATGATTCCACTTACAGGAGACAGAGTGCTCAAAATCATAGAGATAGAAAATAGGAAGGTGGTTGCCAGGGGCTGTGGGAAAGGGGAAATGAGTGATTGTTTAATGAGTATAGTGCTGCCATTCTAGAAGATGAAGACTTGGTGGTGATGGCTGCACAACACTATGAATTGATGGAATGCTGCCGAACTGTGCACTTAAACATGGTTAGGATGCTGAACGTTATGTGTATTTTACCACAATAAAAAAATAGGGCCGGCCCGTGGCTCACTCGGGAGAGTGCGGTGCTGATAACACCAAGGCCACGGGTTCAGATCCTTATATAGGGATGGCCGGTTCACTCACTGGCTGAGCGCGGTGCTGACAACACCAAGCCAAGGGTTCAGATCCCCTTACTGGTCATCTTTGAAAAAAAAATCGAAAAAAGAAAGGGGTAATAAGTGCTGGCAAGAATATGGGGAACCTGGAACCTCCCATATTACTGGTCGGAGTGTCTATAAGGCAGCCACTGTAGAACACCTGGTGGTTCCTCAGTCAAATATAGGATCACCGTATGGCTCAGCAATTCTACTCCTAGGTGTACACCAAAGATTAATGAGAACAGGTAAACAAATACTTGTACACAGATGTTCATAACATGGAATTAATCACTGATAAATGCTACAACATGGATGAATGAGCTTTGAAAACGAGCTAAGTGAAGGAAGCCTGACAGAAAAGGACAAATACCATAAGATTGCATTTGTAGGCGGTACCTAGAATAGGCAAATTCATGGAGACAGAAAGTAGGAAAGAGGTTACCAGGGTGGGGCAGGGGAACGGGCAGTTACTGCTTAATGGGTACAGAGTTTCTGTTTGGGATGATGACAAAATTTCAAAATAGATAGTGGTGATGGTTACACAAGTCTGAATGTATTTAATGCCACTGAATTGTTCAGTTAAAAATGGTTAAAATGGTGAGTTTTATATTATGTATATTTTGTCATCATTTAAAAAAATAAAAAATTGAAATTGAAATACTCAAAAAAAAAAGGAAGGAAATGTTCCTCAAAGACTTAAACACAGAATTACCACGAGTCAACACTAGGAATATGCCCAAAAGAATTGAAAACAGGCACTCAAGGAACTAATACTTGTACACAAGTGTTCATAGTAGCACCGGGTACAAAAGGCAAAATGGGAAAACAACCCAAATGTCCATCAACAGAGGAACGAATAAACAAATATGGTCCACCCATACACTGGGGATATTATTAGTCACCCAGAAGAACACAGTACTGATACACGCTCCAACGCAGATGACATTGCCGTGAGTGAAAGACGTGATTCTTGAAGACATTGGAAGTGAAGCCGCCAGACACAAAAGGCCGCATAACATCATTCTGTACATACTAGTTGTCCAGCAAATCCAGAGACGGAAAGCAGACTGAGGGTTGCCAGGGCCGGGGGAGAGGGGCTGGGGAGTGACTGCTAACGGGAACGGGGTTTCTTTTGCGGCGATGAAGCTATTTTTTTTTTTTTTTTTTTGTCTTTTGTCTTTTTCCGTGTCCGGCAACGGATCGCAACCCTCAGTGTTGCCCCCGTACCGGACCAGGGACCGGCAACGGGATCGCAACCCTCGGTGTCGCTCCCGCGCCTCGCTCAGCCAGTGAGCGGAACCGGTCTGCATGCGGGATCCGAACCCTCGGGCGGGAGCGCCGCCGCGCTTCTCAAGCGGCACACTTATCCAGTGCACCACCGGGCCGGCCCGCGGTGAAGCTATTTTGGAATTTGATAAATATGGTGGTACCGTAACAGCGTGACTATCCTGAATACACTGAACTGTACCCTTTAAAATGATTACTTTTATGTTATGTGGATTTGGCATAACATTTTTTAAAAAATCTAATAGCGTTCTTAAATGCAAAACATTGCTAATTAGAAATTTTAATGCAAATACAGAGCCCATTCACAAAGCAAATGAAAACAAACTAGTTGGGAAAACTTGTGCATAATCTACAGGATCTATTATAATTTTTCCTCACATGCTACTGTGAAAAAGGTCAGAGTTGAAAATAAATGCAACCCACCCTGTTCTTGGAGTGGAAGAATCAGCCAGAGTAAAAGCGTCAGTTCTCTCTAATTTAGTGTATAAATTCAATGTCATTCCAAGCAGACTCACTAAGGTCTATTTCAGAATTTGATAAAGTAACTTTGGAGCTCACCTTACAGAATAATCCTGTGTTGACCGTAAAAGTTCTGAGACGCAGAAGAGGGCGCAGGGGATCTTCCTCCTGGCCCTCGCCCTCTCTCTGCCCGGCTGCAGCCGCCCGGCGTCCCAGACGCGATGGCCACGCCGGACCGCCCTGACCCGCGGCCCGGACCCCGCGGCTCACGCCGCCGCCGCCGGACCCCCGCGCGCACCTGACCCCCGTGCA
>NW_007726285.1:207827-250773 GCF_000696425.1 Galeopterus variegatus | reverse complement strand
GGCGCCCCCAGCCCGGCTCCCTCGCTCCCGCCCTCGGGCTGAGACCCTTTACCCCACTGCCCCGCCCTACGCCGGGGGACGGCTCCGGTGTGGGAAGTGGGACTGGTTGCCTCACTCCGCCGCAGCCTGGGGCTCCGAAACCTGCTCCTCCTGCCTCACACCTGCCCTCTTTTACGGGTCGGTTAATGCCCCATCAGCTGCCACAAACGATCGCACTGAAAAATGAAAACTCTAGTGTAGCGCGCCCCCAAACAGCCAGTCAAGTTCGGAGAGAAGAGGCGTGAAGCAGGGGTCAAGGGCCCTCGCCGGGAAAAGCGCTCGAGCAGCTCTGCAGCCGGTTCCCGGAGCCGCTCTTGAAAGGGGCGGGGGCGGGGGGAGGGGCTGACTTCTTCAGCTTGTGTCAGAGCTGAAGCCCCTCGACCGGATGGGGGCGGGGCGGATGGTGTTTATGGAGCCGCTGAGGCCACGTGTGTCGCTGGGATCTCTGCACAGCAGGTGGGAACTAAGGTCAGACAAGGGCCAGCTTGGTGAGAATGACGGTGGGGAAGATCCCATCAGGAGAAAAGCAGAAATATGAGGGTGGGAAGACCCCGTCCAGGCTGGGGGCTGCATATGGATGTCTTGGGGACCCCAAGTCATTACCACCTTAGGACCAGGGTTTGTCCCAATTCTGAGCAAAGATCACCAGTCAGGACCAAGTCCCTTGCCCTCTGGTGCCTCAGTTTCCACTTCTCTCCAGGGAGGGGTCGGAGCAAGACATCCAGACCCCTACCAGGCAGCCACCTGGGACTCCTTGCCTCTCTCTGTCCCCAGCAAGGGGAGGGAGAGGGTCCCGGGCTGGTCTACAGATGGCTGGTGTCCTCTGCAGTGGAACCTCGTGTGTGAGGATAGCTGGAAGGTCCCGCTGGAGCAGGCAAGCCACCTCCTGGGCCGGCTGTTGGGCTGTGTCGTCCTGGGCGCGGGCTGTGACCGGTGAGGTGCTGCCCCTCCCTGCTGCCCTGCAGCCCTCCCCAGGCCCAGCCTCCTGGCCATTGGGGTCAGGGTTAGGGTTAGGGTCTGGTGATGTGGCCTGCAGCCTCAGGGCATAGCCAGACCCTGTGCCACTGGGATGCAGGTGAGACCCCTGGGCTGTCCTGATCCATATCCATGTATGTCCCCCACTGCCCACCAGGTTTGGCCGCCGAGCTGTTTTTGTGGCCTCTCTCGTGCTGGCCACGGGCCTGGGGGCCATCGAAGCCCTGGCTGCCAGCTTCCCCACTCTGCTGGTCCTACGGCTGCTCCATGGGGGTACCCTGGCGGGGGCCTTCCTTGCCCTATACGTGGCTCGTGAGTATCTGGGTGATGCTCGGGGATGGGTGTCCACTGAGGCTGTTGGAGGGGGCAGTCTGCAGGGGAAGCCCCCATGTGCACTCGCCAAGGGCCTTCTCGAGGAGGTGCAGGCATGGTTTGCTACAAGCTCTTCTGTTGGGCAGGCCAGTGATTGATCCCCACAGCCCCAAACAGAGTGGGCCTCAGGCTGTCTGTGTCTGCCCCAGGCCTGGAGCTGTGCGACCCCCCGCACCGCCTGGTCTTCTCCATGGGGGCCAGCCTCTTCTCGGTGGTGGGCACTCTGCTGCTGCCTGGCCTGGCGGTGCTGCTGCGGGACTGGCGCCTTCTGCAGGGGCTGAGTGCCCTGGTGACTGGACTGCTGCTGCTCTTTTGGGGGTAAGTATGGCGGGAGCCAGGCCAGTGGCCGCATGGGGCCAAGTGTGCACCTTTCCTTGGCACCTCCATTCCACACTGGGAGCATGGCCATGGCACGGGGTTATAGGAAGCCACATCGGTGTCCCGCCCCCTGCATGCAGGGAGGAGCACTGACCTCTGCTGCTGCTTCGGAGAGGAGGTGGAGGGAGCCATGGGCATCCTCACCAACCCTGCAGGTTCCCAGTCCTGTTCCCTGAGTCTCCCTGCTGGCTGCTGGCCACGGGGCAGGTGGCCCGAGCCAGGAGGATCCTGTGGCACTTTGCAGAAGCCAGCGGTGTGGACCCCCAGGACAGCCCCTTGGAGGAAGAAAACTCCTTGGCTACAGGTAATGGGCCAGCTGGGAAGGAGGAAAGAGGGCCTTGGGGAGGCACCGCCGCTCACACCCGCTCCCCTGTCTCACGGCCACAGAGCTGGCTGTGCTGTCTACAGGGCACCCCCAGCCCCGGTACCACTCCCTCCTGGGGCTCCTGCACACTCGCATCACGTGGAGAAACGGGCTTATCCTGGGCTTCAGTTCGTGAGGAGAGGGAGAGGAAGGGCAGGGGTGGGGTGGGGTGGGGGGTCTGCACCCTCTTTTGGGGGTGGGCATTTGGTCCCCAGTATCTCCCTGCTCTGGCTGAGCCCACAGCTTCACTCTCCCTCCTAGGCTGATTGGTGGGGGCATCAGAGCCAGCTTCCTCCGCATCCTGGCTCCCAGCGAGCCTGCTTTTTATCTGCCTTACTTCCTGGAGGCCTGCCTGGAGGCAGTGGCCACAGTCATCCTGCTCCTCATGGCAGATCGCTGTGGACGCCGCCCTGTCCTGCTGCTGGGCACCATGGTTACAGGCCTGGCATCCCTGTTGCTCCTTGCTGGGACCCAGTGTGAGCTTGGGGCCCCAAGAGGCCATACAGGGGTCATTGTATTTGGGCTAGGGGTGTGCCTGATGGGGGGGTGCTGGACACTAAGTGCAGAGCTCAGGGGCTGTCGTGGGATCAGCCCCTTCCCACGGCCATAGAGCTGAGGGGGAGGCGGTACTAGGGGCCTGAGGCCCAGGGCAGAAGGACCAGCCTGCTATTCTCTTCACTCTGTCCATCTTTCCGTGTACAGTTGGGGACACCGAGACCCAAAGAGTTAGGAGGCCAAAAGGATCTTCCATGACAGGCCTAAATATAAGGATCCTGTCTGGGCCAAGAACACTTGCCCCAGGCAGAGTGCAGCATGGGAGTGAAAGGCTGGGGCCAGGCCTGGTGAGCTGTGCCTGGTGTTCTGGGCATACCAAGGCCCGTCTACACAGGGCAACTCCATCATGTGTGGGCTCTTGTTCCAAAGCATTCAGAATTTCAGGGTAATTCTCAAAATTGCAAAGAAGGTGGACAGCACGGCATTAACTTAGCTGGCCCTGGGTGGACACTGTTAACATGGGCTGTGACTTGGGGTCAGGAAGAACTTCCTTAGGACCTGAGTTGGGCTGGAATCAGGCTGCAGAAGACAGGGTCCCTGGCCAGGTCCCTCAGAGAGGGCAGGAGATGGGGGCTTGGGAACAATGTGCCCAGATGGGTGTGGATGGCTCTGGGGAGGGAGGGGCCCTGAGTGGTCATGGTGGAAGGCCATGTCTTTTTGTCCCCAGACCTGCCGGGCTGGACCATGCTGTCTCTCTCTGTCCTGGGGCTCCTGGCTGCCCAGGCTGTGTCTGCACTCAGCAGCCTCTTTGCAGCTGAAGTCTTCCCTACCGTGATCAGGTGAGCGAGCTTTGGGGTTGCCCTGAAACACAGCAGGGCCTAGGGCCCGGGACATCCCCGAGGAGGCCCTGTCCCCATGCCTCTCCTCCAGATCCCTCCGTTCAATCTCCACTCAGCGCTCAGCACTGCCCTCCTCCCAGGGGGCCAGGGACACTGCTCCGAGGTTTCTGGGCACATGGCTTAGGAACTGAGGAAGGGGAGGGAAGGGGAAGGAGGCCTGAATGGAGAGCAGAGATAGAGCTTTGAGGGGTGGCAGAACTCGAGGAGAAAAATCATTTTCTCATTTTCCAGTGGAAAGAACAGAGTTGTCCCAGGGCAGGGAGGTTTCTTCAGAAGTTTGTTTCCTTAAGCTCCACACCTTAAGCTCTGCTGAGACCTCCCCTGTCCCTGACAACGGGAGCCCATGCACGTGTCCATGTGTCCACCTGTCCACCCCTCTCTCTCCTGCAGGGGGGCCGGGCTAGGCCTCGTGCTGGGGGCCGGGCTTCTAGGCAGGGTGGCCGCCCCCCTCACCGACATGCAGGGCAGGCAGGGCTTCTTCCTGCAACACGTGGTCTTCACCTCCCTGGCCATCCTTGTCCTGCTCTGTGTCCTGCTGCTGCCCGAGAGCCACGGCCGGGCACTGCCCCAGTCGCTGCAGGACGCCGACCGCCTGTGCCGCTCTCCACTCCTGCATAGCAGCCCACACCAGGACCACCTGCCCCTGTTGCTGTCCTCCCACCCCCAGCCTCAGCAGCTCTCATCCTGCCTGGTAGCCCCATGAGCCTGAGAGGGGGAACAGCTCAGCACCCCAGATGCCTGGCTCAGGGTGATAGCTGGACAGATACACATCCTCAAGGCCATGTGTCGGTGCAGGCAGGAGAGCTGTGGGCATGACGTGCAGGCATCCCGGCTGGGCCCCTTGCTCCTGGGGGCCCTGGGGCTCCTCCTGCCTCAACCACCTGGTGCAGGGGATAAAGGCTCCTGTGGGACTTGGCACTCTCCTGGTTCTTCTCTCAGGCTGCACCTGGGCAGGAGGGGACCTTGCCCTTTGCCCACCCCCCTCTAGGCTCTCTAGCCTGGAGCCAGAGCTCGACGGCCCCTCACACTGCTCCAGCTGACCCGACTGGACTGGCCGCATCCCTGTCCTTGGGGGCATGGTCAGTGTGGTGCTGGGTGCCGGCTTGTGTTGGAGAGATGAGCACATTTTTAATTGAGATTTACCCAAGAGGCTGCTTGCTTTCTTAACAAAGATGCGGTCCACTCATGGGAGGCAAAGGTGGGTGTGGGGGTGTGGGGCTCCCAGTGGTGGCCACGGGGAGCAGCTCTCCCCACCCTGGCAAGAGGGTGCCTCCTTCTAGTCACCCCACTCCACACTCTGAGGCCTGTGGGGGTGGGGCCGGTGCCCTCCATGAAAGCATCTCCCCTCGCAGCCAGGGACTGGCATGTCCAGGCAGATCCCATATCAGGCTATCCACCCTCTGTGTCTGGGTGGAGATGTCCCCAGGAGGAAGCCGCCCCCCCTGGCTGGGTGGCCATATCCAGACAGCACGTTCAGACCCTCTCTCTGGCCCTCACGGGTGCCCGTACATGTCCGCCAGCCGGGCGAAGCGGGGACCCCAGTCCCGCAAGTAATCATAGTCCTGGTCCTCGTCACCAAGGCTGGACAGGATGGAGCTCAGTGTCCCGGCCACGGAGCCGTCCCCTTCGTAGTCATAGATGAGAGCTGTGTCATAGGGTGGCACACTGGGGTCGCTGTCTGCAGCCTCCAAGCCCTGTGCAGAGGCCCCAGAGCTCAGGACCTGTGCAGAGGCCAGCCTGGCTCCCCATACTTCTCCTGCCACAGTACAGCACAGGGTCTTCCCATGGGGGAGACCCTGCTCAAGGGGGAGGTGGCCATCCCTGAGCGTGTGGCAGCAGGGGTGCCAAGGAGGAATCCCTGTGGGCAGCTCTCCTTCCTTTGGGCGGGGACATCTGCCAGCCCTTTCCTGAGGGCTCTGTCCTGCCCCAGCAAGGTGGGAGGGAGCTGGTCCTCCACCATGTGTCCTGTGCACTACAGCCAGAACCCAGGGCCTCGAAGAACCCGTCCGTAAGGCCAGCTGGTCTGCTTTGTACAGGCTTCGCATCCACCTGCCCCAGTGGGACACATGCTCCTAACCAGAACCCACTGTGCCTGCCACTCTCAGAGTGGTCCTCACATTTGCTGGGGCTTTCTGTGAGCCAGAGCAGACGCAGATTTACCTATGTGCTCCCGCCCTGCCCACTGCCCACCCAAACCACATTCTGGACATCTCCCATGTTGATGACAAGGGTTCTTAAAGCTGTGTCCATACTGCTCTGGATGCTTCAATTCCCAGGGTAGTGCCGAACCCCGGCTCCCTTCCCCTAACAACTGCAGCACTGAGGCCCAAGGCCCCAGCCTGACACACGCCACAGAATCTTCAGTGTGTGCACCCGTGCACATGTGTACGTGTGTCACCATTCCCCTGGCCCCCTCCTGCCCGGAGGCACCTACATCACTGATGAAGTCCGAGATGTCAGCAGGGCTGGTGGGCAGCACACGGGGAGGCTGGGGGGGCAGGCGCCCATACGGGGTGTCCCGCCGAAGCGGCGGCCGGCCTGGAGGAGCTGTCAGCTTTGTGGGGTGGCGCAGCTGGTTTATGTCATAGGCATCCTGTGGGCAAAGTAAGTGGAATTAAGCCTCAGGTCATTGGGACAGCCTTGGGCTGGAGGCCCAGGAGAGAGCTTGTTAGGAGGCTCCTGGCCGGCTTGCTGGGAGAAGACCAACGACTGGGTTCGCTGGGGACCCCTTTCCCCAGGCTCAGCATTTCCAAGCCCCCCTGCCCTGCCCCTCACCTGGTCCTCCTCCCCGCCCCCCTGCTCGTCGTAGTTGAGGATGTTGTCCCGAAGGTCGTCCTGCAGCCCGTGCATCAGCCCCTTGTCCTGCGACCGCTGCCGGCACCGCGTGCGGAGCACCATGAGCAGGACCAGCACTGGGGGCGAGGGGGGGACAGGCTGGAGCTGGCGGGGCTGCGGGACGGGCCAGAGGGAGGAGGAGCAGGGCCGCGACAGGGGGTCCGGGAGCGTGGGAATGGGCAGTGGGGAGAGGCTGCCTGCGGGGTGGGGCAGGGGGCGGTGGGGACACGGCCCGGGCACTCACGCAGCAGCGCTGCGGCACTGGCCAGCACGGTGAGCAGCGCAGCCAGGCTGAGACCCGCGTGTCCGGCCCGCAGTGCAGCAGTCCCAGGCAGGCAGGTGCCGTCGGGGCCGCAGCGACACACGGTCACGTTCAGCAGCTGCTCGCGCTGCTGAGGCGGCCGCCCCGAGTCCCGGAGCAGCAGGCGCAGGGCATGTGGGCCCTCGGTGAGCCGAAGCCGTGGCCGCAGGTGCACGTGGGTCCCTGCGGGGGGCGCGGCAGTCAGCGAGCACCTCTCCAGCCAGACTCCCCAGCGCTGCCCTCCTCATGCTGGGACGAGGTGAGGGTCCCATGATCCCGGGCCTCAGTTTCCCTGTCCACCCACCTCCAGGCCCTGCCCGAGCCCCAGGTTGGGGTAGGGGAGGCAGCGCACCATTGATCTGGCTGAGGCTCCAGTTCTGGCCAAGCTCTGGGAACCTGGGGCTCAGCTGGAAGTGGAAGGGGGCCCCATGGGGGGGCAGGTCCTCGTCCGTGGCGCCCAGGAGGAGGCCAGGACCCTGGTGCGGCTCACTGCACAGGCTGCTGGGCAGTGGCGGTGGGGCCAGCACAGGGGCGTGATCATTGACCTCTAGGATCTCGATGGACAGGGTGCCGGTGGCTGTGCGCGGCGGGGAGGCTGCAGCAGGGAAGGCCCAGGTCAGCTCAGTCTCCCTGCCCCAAGCCCACGGCCCACCCTGTCAGTCTGCTTGGTGAACTGCACAGCTCCGAGCCCCTAGCACGGGCAGGCACCTTTGGCAGTGGCAGGGATGCCCAGGCAGAGAAAGGTCAGGTCAGAGAGCCGCAAAGCCAGGGGTGGGCTGCCGGCTCACCGTCATCGCAGGCCAGGATGATGGCCCTGTACCAGCCGTCCTTGAGGAAGGGGGAGGCCGGTCTGAGCACACGCTGGGTCTGGATCCGGCCGGTAGCTCCATCCACCTGCAGCCAGTCCTCGGGGTCATAGTCCTTGGAGTAACTGTTGGTGGGGAGGGGAGGTGTGGGACGGGGGTCCAGAGCTCTGCCAGGACCCCTAGAAGGATGGTCACACATACGCCCACACGGATCTGACGGGAGCTGCTGTCACCGAGCCCTCTGTGAGCCTTTGAGGACAGGCCTCTCAACAGCCCTAAGCTGGAGTTTCTGTCCCAACTGACAGATGAACCAACTGAGGCTCAGGAAGGCAGGGCAGCTGGTGACTGAGTGACAGCCTGGATTTAAAGCCGAATGGTACTGGGCCCACACAGGGGCGCCATGGGGAGACACATACACAGGCTGGGTGTTGGAACTGGGGGTGGGGGGAGTGGGGGGTGAAATTAAGACATTAACAGCCAGTCCCCAGGAGCAAGGGCTTGCAGGAACAGATGTGGCTGGTTCTCAGAGGCCTGTAGGAAACAGACTGTGGCTGTGGCAGTGTGTACCATCTGGAGCCCACCCCTGTCCTATGGGACAAGGTCACCCAGTATGGGACAAGGCTCGCATGGGACTTGACACCCTTGCTGGACTCTGAGGAACGCACACAGACAAGCCCTCCACCCTCTGACTCTCAGGGTCCACGGGCCCCCTCAGCAAGAATGGGGCTGTTAGCTCCCCCAGCTTGCCCCCAGAGCCCGGGAGAGCCCACCTGAGCCTCTGCAGCTGCTGTGTGTCGGGGTCTCGGGCAGAGAAGGTGGCCACAGGGGTTCCCGGGGGCGTCCCCTCGGCCAGGCTGGTCCGCAGTGGGTTCTCCTGGAAGACGGGGGCCTCGTTGGTGTCCTGCACCCGCACAATGACCCTGGCCTGGCCCTGCTGGGCCCGAGGGGCAGCTGCCTGCAGCGGGGCCTCATTCTGCACCGACACTTTGAGCTCGTAAAGCTGGCGACTCTCATAGTCCAGGGGCTGTGGGAAGAAAGCAGCAACGGCCACCTGTTCAGGATGCACATCTGGGCACCCGAGGACAGCTCCTGTAGGGGAGCCGCTCCCTGGATCCGTCCTGAGATCCCCCGTGTTCCTTCTTCCCCTTTTTAACCTTGAAAAAATAAAAATGATGTAGGACAAAAACGCACAAATAATAATATAAAAAGAATGACACAAATCCCCATCACTCAAAATGAGTTTGTTGGGTGTTGTGGTCGGTTTTACGTGCCACATGGCCAGGAAGCAGTCCCCAGTGACCCCAACAAACTCACACGGGTATTGCTGTGAAGGAATTTGGTGGAAGTGGTCAGCCTCTACAGTCAGTTGTTTTAAATGAAGGAGATTATCCTGGGTGATGAGGCTGGACCTCACCCGCTCAGGTGAAGGCTTTAAGCGCAAAACTGCAGTTGATCTGAGGAAGGAGACGTCCTGCCTCAAGACCGCAGTGCCGGCTCCGCCTGAGGATTTCAGACCTGCCCAGCCAGACCCCACAACTGTATGAGCCAATTCCTCGCAATAAAGCTCTTAATATACCAATATCTAAATACATCCACGTCTACATGTGTTATGTGCATACATACACCTGCACATACGTGTGTATCTCCAGCTGGTTCTGTTTCTCTGGTAGAACCGGCACCGACACAGGTGTGCTGTTGTGTTCTGTACGTGGATTTCATACATCAGGAGGGAAAATGCTGTAGATCACGGACCGTGGCCAGTGGGGCCTGGACCTGTGGTCCCAGCATTGCCAGTCCACAGGCTGGGGCTGGGGGCTCTGTGCCCTCCCTCTGCTGTCTCTCACCCAAGGATGCACATGAGGTCCCAGTAGCCCCGGGGAGCTCAGGACATGGCTGACAAGTGGGGATGCCCATGCCAGACCCAGCCAAGGGCAGCTGTAAGCTGGGGCCACTTACCTTCACCACGGAGAGCACACCAGCGTTGGTCTTAGGGTCTGTGCGGATAGTGAACTGCCCGTCGGGGTCACCTTCCAGGATGGTGAACTTGGCTGCCCAGTTGGGGGAGCCTGGCAGGTCCCTGTCCTCCACTTCCAGCCGCCCCACATCCACTCCGCTGACAGCCTCTGCGGCCTCCATGAAGGACTGGGGGAGCCCAGCCTCAGTTACCCACTGGTCCTCCAGATCTGTCTGCTTCATGCGTCACCGCCCCCCAGGGACCCAGGGCTCAGTTCCAGGCCAGGCCACATAGACGTGCCACCCTCTCCCGGAGAGCAGGCATCCTGCTCTGCAGAGGCCTCTCCCGGCTCCTGACCATCACTCATTTGCAAGCACCTGCCTCTGCAGACCCTCTGGAGTGGACTTCTGTGCTCCCCTCGCAGGACCCTTCTCCAAAGCATGCCGAACTCCCACCCCTACACGAAGCCCCTGCCAATCGCCGGAGAAGGGAAGGGGCAGCACCAGGCAGGGACTGGTGCGGGTGGGGGAGGGACAGTGGTGGCACCTCATCCCTGGTGAACTCAGGGGCATTGTCATTGATGTCGTCGACAGAGATGACAGCGGAAGCCGTGGCGGTGAGGCCGTCTCCAGACATGTCGGCCACCTGCAGGGTCAGATTGTACACGGCGACCACCTGGGGACACCGTGGCACGGGGTCAGAAGATGGAGTCCCAGGCAGGGCAGAGGGCCAGGGCTGGTGGGTCCCCTGAGGCTGGGAGCCAGGCCCTGTGGCGGGCTCAGCCCTTACAACAGGACAGGTGGGGGAGCTGGGGCGCGGCTCACCTCGCGGTCCAGCCCCACTTGCACTGTGCGGATCTCCCCCGTGTGCTCATCAATGCTGAAGAGCTCGGGGCTGCCTTGCTCCAGGATGGAGTACCGCAGCGCTGCATTGTCTGTTTCTGGGTCGTCGGCATCTGTGGCCTCCGCCCTGGTCACATAGGTGCCTGGGAAGAACAGGGAGGTGTGTGGGCAGTGCCTATGGAGCGTGCAGGCTCTGTGGTTCCGACACAGCTTGACCTCAGGTGGAGCAGCCTGTGCTTGCCTCGCTCGCATCACTGAGGCCAGGGGCATGCGCCACCCCCAAGTCCAGGCGCTTCTCATGGCCACCCACAGCCCGTATGGGCCGAGAAGCAGGAGCTTCAGATAAACATCCAGTCAAGAGCTGACCCCAGACACCATAGGAGGAGAACCCAACCCCCAGGGAGAGGACAGAGCCGCTCACAGCGGGCCCTCCTGAGGACTGCCCTCCGCCCCCCTGCAGAGGTGCAGGGAAGGTGAGGCTGGGCGAGGCTGGGGTCTCGCACATGTTGGCATGTGTTTGATCAATGGTGGTAAAATCAGCTGCTGGCCCAGCCCCAGGGGGTTAAGGGCCTGTGCAGAGGTGGGACTGCTAACCAGGTAACTCCTGGCACAGTACTGGACCCAGGCCAAAGCCAGAAGGAATGTTCTTAGTAGGCTTCCCCTAGCAGTCCTCAAAGTACCCTCTGTTTAAAAAAAGTTTTTTGGTGGCTGGCTGGTGCTGGGTCCAAACACTGCGCTCTGGCCAACTGAGCCAACGACCAACCCCCACCTTCTGTGTGTTCTACGGGGGAGGAGGTTACGTGCACAGCGTGGGTGGTGGGCTGGTCTCTCGCCATCTGAGAAGGGGCTGTAACAGGCGCTAGAGCGACCCTGGGGCACTCCAGCAGGTGGAGGTGGAGGTGCCACTCAGAAGTGGGGACTCGTGGCAAAGACATATCAGCACAGATGGGAATGAGTCCACTCACGCACATGCATACAAACTCGCACACGCATGCGCTCACACACGTGTGCACACGCTTACAAGCGCACACGTGCACTCACATGTATACACAATGCACACGCACGTGTGCACACATGTACACCCATGTCTGCAGACATGTAGGTACAAGTATAAGCACACGAGGGCATTTCAAGAAGATTCGGGAAAAATGGAATTAAAAGATAATAAGCATCTTTCCACGGGCCTCCTGCAGTGCCCTCCTGTTCCCTGCTGTGTCTGCTAAAAGGGCCCAGGCCAAAGTCAGCTTGCCGGCCCCCCCACTGGGCAAATCTGGGTGGTCCAAGCAACAGAATAATAATGATTTATAAGCCAACGGGTGAAGCCTGCTGAAGTCTGGTGTGGGGTGGCAACGCACAGGCCGTTGGCCACACCGTGGGATCTGATCCAAGGCAGCAGCAGGGGCCTGCCCAGACCACCATCTACAGGTGACCAGACACTGGCTGATGGAGGACCCGAGGAGACCCGCGATGATCACACATGGGAAGCAGCCCGCGGCAGCAGGCAGCAACACGCATGCACAGGAGGGGCTCAGGAGCCGGGCGGGCGCTGCAGAGAGCCAGGTGCTGGCGACGGAAACGCAGGGTGGCCAGTGCAGCCACGAACTGGGACTTTCTTTTGCTCTACAAGTCACTGATGCGGTGTTTGAAACGGAATAAAGTCTGTAGATGTGATGTTAGTATCGTGTGAATGTTAACTTCCCGGTTTTGACAACACACCAAGGCTAAGTTATCAGAAAGCGCACAGTGAAGTGTTTAGGAACGACGAGGCATCAGGTCTGCAGCAGCGCAGTCCAGGAAAGAGCACAGAAGGAGGGAGCGAGGAAAAAAAGAAAGAATTAAAGCAAGTTCATAAACATCACGTCTCTGTGAAAGGTGTGCAGGGATTTTTTGCAACTTTTCTCTAAGTCTAAAATTATGTCAAAGTAAAAAAGGTAAAAGTAAAAAAAAAAGATTATCATTTCAAATCTCGAAAAACAAAAAATGAGATAAAATAAGTGCCAGAGGGTGCAGCTTTGCAGTTAATCAGCGCCTTGTTGTCCTGAAGCACAGACCCCCCCAGGATTTGACCAAAACCCCAGGACCAGAGTGGGAGGAAGGGGGCCCGGCCCTGCCCTGGGAGAGTCAGGCAGCCAGCCTGTCCTGCAGGACGTACGAAGGACACGGGTATGGTTTGCTTGGGATCAAAACATAGAATAAACAAGCAACTAGAGGGAGTGACTGCTCAGAGGCTGTGGGGTTTCCTCCTGGGTGATGGAAATGTTCTGGAACTAGCAGAGGTACTGGCCACACAGCACCGTGAATGTACTGACGCACTGAACTGTTCATTTTAAAATGGTTCATTTTATCTTATGTGAATTGCACCTCAATTAAAGGAGGAGGAGGAACAACCAGAGCTGTGCCATCAGGATTCTTCCCTTTGTGTTTCCTCTGGGTTTGAAATTTACATTGAACTGTGAAGTGGCTTAAGCTGACCTGTGGAAATGCCGTCTTGGAGAATCTGTTTACCTAGTTGTAGACTCTTTGAAGGACCCTCTGAAATCCCTGCTTAGGGGAAATCCTGGGCTTCCCACCTACCCGGAGCCCTGCACTGAAGCCCTCCCCATGGCTGGGAACTGGGGGTGGGGTGGGGGCACGCTGGGCTCCACCTCACCTGGGACAGCGCCCTCAACCACTCGGCCAGTGAACACCTCTTGCTGGAAGGTGGGCCGGTTGTCGTTCTGATCCACAACCACGATCTCCAGGTCTGTGGGGTCCTCCAGGGTGGACCCTCCCAGGTCCAGGGCAAAGGCCCGCAGCTGTTCAAACAGAGAGCAAGGGCTAGCATGGTCCCCCCCCAAATCTCAGTGGCTCCCATCAAGGACATGCAAAAGGGACAGAAAGTGCAGACTTTGTCTCCAGGTGGAAACACCAACTTAAACAGGTGAGTGAAAACTTCCCCAAAGGGAAGTCTGCCTTCTCTTAGCAGACTGGTGGCCGCCATGCTCTCCCCCTTGCCTTGGCCGCCAGGAAGCTCACGCTGTTTCACGTGCCACTGAAGCAACACGCTTATTAGGACTCCTGGTCTCCTTTTCTCTATATGATTTTGGCTCCTCATAAAGTTTAATTCTCCTGTGCACGTGAAATTTTAAACTACCTCCTCTCCTTTTGGAGAATGTGCATGGTAAAAATACTAATAACTTTCTGTGTAAGGGAACCAAGAGCTGTTTCTTAAAGTCTGAAGGAAGATTTAGGGCATATGAGAGTTAATCTTGCTTCTGAACAGGCACGGGCAGGGGCCTCCTTTCCCCAGGTCAGGAATGAAGAGACACTGTGGAGAGTCCAGGTGGGGGTGGCAGATGCTCTGCAGGGACCTCAGGGGTAGCTCCTTACCTCCCCTTGCCGCCCTTTCTCTCAGACCCCAGCCCTCCGAGGGGCTACCCCAAACACAGTGGCTGCTGCTGGGGTTCTCATGACACCCCCATCCCCACCAAAGAGGACCAGGATCCACGGAGAGCCTCAGACGGTCCCTCCTCCACGGACCTGGGTTGTCCATCTGTTAAAGAGGAACATAATCCCAAACGCCTGCTTCCTTGGGCTGCAGGTCCCAGGTCCCAAATTCCTGCTCCCGCCTCATGAGAGCTGGTGGTTTGGCCTGAGGCGCACCACACTGGGGACAGAAGCCCGGGTGGGCAGAGGGGCCTTGGCTTCCCACCAGGCCTCCTCGAGGAGGCAAAGGCCGGACTGGGCGGGCCCCCACCCTAAAGCGGTCGGTCTTCTCGCGGTCCAGCATGGCATTAAGGAACACCCGCCCGGTGAACTTGTCTATGGAGAAGACGCCCCGTGGCTCCTCGTCCACGCCGGGTCCCTGGATGCTGTAGATGACACTGCCGAGCTGCTGCTTGTCCGACTTGATCTGCTGGGCAGGAGATGGGGCTGGAAAGTGGTGCTCCCAGGGAAGGGGATCCTGCCCTCTCCACAGCCCCTCAGGCCCCTTCCCTGGCTGGGAGCAGTGAAAGTCCAAGGCTCTGAGGGCTAGGGGCAGGAGAGCCCACTCTGTGGCCTGAGGGTGTCCCAGTCCCAAACCATGATCTCAGTCTCAGCTCCTGGTGTCCTCAGGACCCTGGTCTCTAGGGACACATCTGGTGTGTGCACGAAGCGAGTGCAATGCATGCTCAACTAGCATCTATCCAGTGTCCGGAGGGTAAGCAGGTGGAGTCGCCACCACAAAGTCCAGCCTAGAGGGCTTGTCCACTGGGCCCAGGGCTGTGAGAGGGTCTTCCAGTCTAGCTTTTGGCCCAGGTGAGAAACCCAGAGCCCTGGTGAGCCGCCAGCCCTCCAACCTCCGGCTCAGCTCTAACAGCAGTTGGGGGCTCCCTCCAGCTCCAGGAGACCTTTTGGGAATGGGGGGACACTCCATGCATAAACCTCAGGGGACCCACTGGGGACAACCAAGCCTCCCACGTCACCTCCCACCCCCTCAGCCCCCTCACCTGCACCAGGGGGTAGGGGAGGCGCTTGTGGTTCTCGGACACACTGATGGGGGGAATGACCCAGGCTCTGCGCACACGGCCCAGTGCAGGCGCCCGGCGCCAGGGGTATAGGGTGGTAGGCCTGTGCAGCCCGGGGACCCCCACACAAAGGCCAAGGCTCTGCAACAAAGACAGACCGCGGTCACACAGTGTGAACATCTGGAGCGCCCCACGTGCCAGGCAGGGAGCAGGAAGCTGAGAGCCCCCAAAGGAGGCCGCGAGACAAAGCCATGGCCCTGGGTGGTGGGCCAGTCACCAGCCTGCAGCAGAGCCCTGAACTGTAGGTCCCGGGGGGCTGGCAGCCACACCCCCAAGTGTCTAGTCCTCAAAGTCCCAATAAAGCAGTCTCTCCCACACCCCATCTGTCTCCTCCCCTCACCTGGGAGCTCCCAAATTCAGAGACCCCCATCAACAGGTGTCAGCTGGCTGGGAGGGAGCGTGAGGATTCGGTGCCCCTACGCAGCTCCCGCCGTGCCCCGGTGCTCCATGTGTGCTCAGGGCTGGGGATGGCAGGAGGTGTGGGAGCAGGGGAGGTGCTCAGTGCTCTGCACACAGGTGAGACACCTGGTGAGGTGAAGTCCTGCCCAGGCTCCCCCCTCTGGAGGCAGCCTCTGCCCCTCCCCAGCTCTTGTTCCCCAAGAACCTGGGGCTGGGGAGGAGGGACAGGGCATGGGTCAGCACCGTAGACAAGTATAGCTGCTGGGAACAACCGCGGCCCCTTCCAGGAGCCTGTGCGGGTGGGGACTGCGGAGGGAGCGTTGGCATGGGGCAGAGAGGTGGTACACGGGGGCCCTGTGGGTGGACCTGTCGAGGTGGCTGTCCCTGCCCCTCACAGCTTGAGGTCTTGAGGGTTGGTCGAGGTTGGCCAGGCCAACACCTGCTTTTGTCCAAAGAGGTGCAGAGAGGGGAGGGGCTACCTGAGCATCCTGCCCAGGGTGGGCACAGCCTCGCCCTGGGCTCCCCGGGTAGCCATGCACGCCACAACCTGAGCTGTGCGCCAGGGCCTCCAAGGGTCTATGGGGAGTGGCAGGGACTGTGCCAGCTGGAGGGGTGTCCACTCTCTCCCTCTACCACACCTGCGGATTGGGGTGCCCTGTTTGTAATTTCCCCCCAGGAAGTCCCCATGCCTGGGATGGCGCCTGGACAGAGCAAGGGACAGAAAAGGGAGGACAGGGCCGCACGCTGCCCACCCCAACTCCAGGGGCGGGAACCTCGGGCCAGTAAACAGCATGAAGGGGGCACCTGCCCAAGATCCAAACTCTCCCAGACCCACAACTTCTGCTCCCATTTGTGACCTCAGAGCTCTCAGACGGGAAAACTGGGGCCGAGAGAAAACAGTCATCCAGCAAGTCACGGTAGCATTGGCAGTGGCTCCCAAAACACATCTGAATTTCCTGGGATTGCCCTGGCTTCAAATATGCGGTCTTGGTTCCCAGCTTCTAGACTGGGCCCTGGCATTGGGACCCAGCCTCCCACCTGGGTGACCCCCCCGCTCTCTGATTTGGAGGGAAGCCTAGAGGGAGGGGACAGTCTCTGCACGTCAGAAGCATCAGAGGACTTTTAAGACACACCTGTGCTGGGACCACCCAAGCCCCAGAAGCCAGCGTTCCTGGGTGGGCCACACTGGGGCTCCTGAAAGACCCTTGACCCCGACCACAGCCCGGGCAGAGGCTACAGCAGTGGACACGGGCAGAGCCCTGCGCTGACCTCACCCTGCCCAGGGCCTTGAGGGCTGGGCTCAGGCGTAGAGATGTTGAGGGGTGCTCATGCTCCCCAGTGGCAGTGAGGTTACCAGGCCAACACCCCGTGCAGCTCCTGGGGGGTCGGACGCGGATAAGGGCTGTCAGGGCCCAGGGCAGGGGTTGTGGAGAGAGGGGGTCAGTCACCTGTGGAGACACAGCTGGGTTTGGCTCTGAGCACATGAGCGGTGCCCCCACCTGACGGCTGCCCCTAAGCCCAGGCAGGGCAGGTGGGCTGGGGGCACGCAGAGGGGACAGCCCCCTCCCAGAGCCTTTTCCAACACGGCGCTCCAGGGTCTCCAGGCTCCCAGGCCTTCTCTTGGGTTGACTTCCCTCCCCACAAAGGCTCTACCCTGCCCAACAGCACTTTCTTTGACACTGCTAGAATGTTCTAGAACTGCTCTGCCCAATAACCACAAGCCACGTGGTACTGTGGAGCCCTTGAAAGGAGCCTAGCACAACTGGGGAGCTGAACTTTTGATTTATTTCATTTCACTTAGTTTAAGTCACTGCGTGTGGCCGGGGCTGCCTGTTGGACACATAGCGCCACGCCTGGCCTTAGCAAGGGTGGTGAGGCCTGGGGTCCGGCTACCTGCTCTCCCCAGCCTTGGCCCCCCCCCTTCCCAGGGGGTCCCCTCATTCAAGGGCAGAGTATGGCACCGGGCGCAGAGGCATGGGGGTGGGGAGACCTACAGTTGGAGAAGCTGAGGCTGCGGGTGGGCAGGTTTCTGGGCTTCCGGCTACCTGCTCTCCCCAGCCTTGGCCCCCCCCCTTCCCAGGGGGTCCCCTCATTCAAGCGCAGAGTATGGCACCGGGCGCAGAGGCATGGGGGTGGGGAGACCTACAGTTGGAGAAGCTGAGGCTGCGGGTGGGCAGGTTTCTGGGCTCCAGGGCCAGGGTTGTAGTGGGAGTGGCAGAGGGTTGGGAGGGGTGCAGGCACCATGTTGTCCCCGTGCCCCAGGCCTCCCTCTCGGGGGCCAGCCCCCCACCCCCACCCAGGACAGAAGTCCTCAGGCCGGTGTGCTGCCCAGGAAGGGCAGGAGGAACAGGGGATACTAGAGAGACATCAGGATGCAGGAGAGGGTCTCGCGCAGGTGCTGGGGGTCTGGAGGGCAGGGCAGACCCTGAATAGGGATGTGCGCTGGGCCCACTTCCTCAAAACCACCCCCCTTTCGGGCCGGCCCAGTGGTGCACTGCTACAGTGCGCCGCTTGGGAGTGCGGCGGCGCTCCTGCCGAGGGTTCGGATCCCACATACAGACCGGTTCCCGCTCACTGGCTAAGCGAGGTGCGGGCGCAACACTGAGGGTTGCGATCTGTTGCCGGACACGAAAAAAAAAAAAAGACAAAAAGGAAAAAAAAGAAAACCACCTCCCTTTCAGACAGCCGCCCCCTACCTGGTCTCGATGTCGTCCTCTTCACAGGACGGAGGCCCGAGTCCCTTCCTCAGGACGGCAGGTGGCTGGGATCTGGGGAGGCTCATGGCCTTTCCCACCTGGCACTGTGTCCAAAGATTTGTGCCCTGCTCCCCAGCACCTAACAAAGTTCCCAGCCCCGTGCTGAGTGAGGAAAGGGACATCAGGGAGTCACGGGATGACATGAGCAGCCTGGTGCGCTGCGGAGTCCAGACAGACACTAACAGGTGACCTGCAGCTTAGCTTTCGTCTGTGAAATGGAGCGCTCTGGATTTGGGGGTGGCACCCCCTGCCTATGGGACCCAGACTCAGAGGGCTCCCTTCCAGCCAGGGCAGGCTGGGGCTCTGGCCCTGTGCCGCTGCCAGGCTCTCTGGCTGCCCGTTCTCCTCCAGGGTCCCAAGCCCCTCAGGAGCTGCCAGCTGGCCGCCTGGTCCCACTGGCTTCCACTAAACCTCTCTCCCCACTTTGGCCGAGATTGCAGTCCATGGAGGGCTGGGGACATGGGGTCGGGGGCTGGTCCCTCAGGAGGAGAAAGCAGCCACTGGTGGCGTAGGGGTGGGGGTGGGGATGGAGGTGGCGGGGAGGGGCCGACACCTCTCTGGCTCCCTCTTTCCTCCTGGCTCCTGACCACCTGTGTTCCCAGGCCGGCAGCAGTAGGTCCCCAAACGCCATGTTGACAGATTGGCCAATGGCTGTGACATCCACACTGAAGCCAACCTCCCCTGGAGGGCTCTCGGTCCCCTGCTGGTGGGACCCGGACCACCTCCTCCATGGCCCACCATCCTTTGTTCAAGTCCTCACACCTGCAGGGGCCCTGGGTGTCCAGAGAGGAGCGGACCCTCTTTGCAGACATGAGGCGGAAGAGGACAGGCTAGGGGCTCACTGGCTGGTGACCCCGCCCCCAGGAAGCTCTACCTGACAGATGGCAGTGCTGCCTCCAAGCCGGCCAAGCCAGCCAAGCCCACGCCACTCCAGGTCGGGGTGTGTTCCTGCCAAGTGAAACCTGCCTGCCCAGCATGGGGTGCCTTAGTCACCACTCCAGTGGGTACGGGGGCTGCTCCGGAGTGCTTGCTGGGCCAGCTCTGTGCCAGGCCCTGAGAATGTGCCCCTCGCCACCTCAGTCCTCATAGCCCCTGGGATCCGGGTGGACATCACCTCATCTCACAGCCCTGGAGAGTGAGGTTCAGAGAGGCTGAGGCACTCACTCAAGCCACACAGGCCAGGCTGGGATTTGTGAGGTTGGAGTCCTGAGCCTGGCTCTGAGCTGCTGTCACTCGGAACATGTGGGGCGGCGCCTGCCCCTGCCTCGGCTCTGTGGACCCTGCATGGCTGAGGGGCACCGGGATCACCCCCCACCCCAGCAAGAGCTTCCACCCTTTCCTTATCCAGCTGCTGCCAAGCCTGCGCCACCCTCCATCCCCCAGCTGCCTGGGCCCGACACCCATCAGCTTGGCCCTGTGCTGGGTGCGGTTGAGGCAGAGCCTGGGAGTCCTGGGTCCCCGGCCTGTCCACGGCCCGAGTTCATGAGGTCAGTGGAAGCCACAGAGCCTTGGCAGGCCCCCTTGCCCAGATCAGAGATTGTGGTGGGTGTGGGTGGATGGGCCGCAGCCAACTCCCGGCTCTCAGGGGGCATTTGTGCAGCCAGCTCTTTGTCAGCCCAGCCCCTTCCCAGAAGACATGGCCAGCTGGAGGGAAGTCCTGGGAGCCGCCTTGGGGAGCTTGGACATCCGGTGCCACAGACAAAGCCACACGGACACAGCTAGCTCACACAGACCCCTGCCCGCTGGGGCGGGAACAGAAGCCTGTGCTTCTGTAGATTTTGGACATGCGCTCTTGTATACCTGTCCACTTTCTCTGTCTCCTCCAACCCCACGCCAGGCCAGACCAACAGTATTATAGACCCACCTCCCCAAAGTGGGTGCCCAACCACACCGCCAAGCTCATCCTTGACCAAGAACCTCACAGAACCATCTGGAAGCCCTAGACATCAGGGCCACTGCCTGAAGCCAAACTACTGGAACCCCCTCCCCTCCCTGGGGCTGGGTGATGAAGCTCCCCACGCTCACCTCACCAAGTGCTGGCAAGTGCTTTACAAACACCACTAAGAGGGGGAAGTCACCACCCGTTCCAGGAGCACAAAGGGCATCAGAGGTGGGCCTGGATTGACACTGAGGAGTCCCCACGCAAGGGAGGCAGACACCCCCTCCCTCTCGGCACACGGTGGACTGAACTAGCGGCCCCTCTGGGGCTCCTACAGCGCCTGTCCGGGTTGGAGCAGCAGAGCAGGCCGCTCCCCAGCCTGCAGGGTGCAGTGTCCTGGCCGAACCAAGGAGGGAGAGAGAGCGTTTTCTATCCCCCCACCCAGTGTAGTTGGGCCAAACCTCACAAAATGCCCAGATGGTGGTGGGCTGGGGAAGGGCTTCTGGGGCCGGCCTCACACCTGCCGCAACCGACTCTCCAAGGAAGGATGTTCCTGACACGCCTGGTGAGAGTGTGGGTGGGGCTTGCATGGGAAGGGGGAAAGAAGTCCCTGGCCTGGACTCCCCGCAAGCTTCTGAGGCCTGAACCCCTCCCCTAGGCTGGAATCTGGGGCCACCCTGTCCCTGGACGTCCAGGCATGCCAGGAATGGAAGCAGCTGTCTTCCCAGACCAGAGGGGCCCAAGCGTCTCCCCAGCAGGCCCCACCCTCTCCAGCTGCTGCAGGCTTCAGAGAGGGATGAGGATGGGGTGGCCTGCAGGGACAGGGGGAGCGGGGCAGCTGTTTCTGCCCATCGGCACTGCCCTGCCCCCACTGGCAGGACAGAGTTGGCTGTGCCCAGAGCCACAGTTTTGGTGTTCGGAAGCTGTCCTGCCTGCCCTGGAGAGAACGACGGACCAGGAGCCACTTCTCTTTGTGGCCTCTACTATGTCATGTGGGCTAAAGATCCCCCCACCCGGCCCTGGAGAAGCCACTGTGGGCAAGGTCCTCTTCCAGGCACCCCCAGCCCTGCCCAAGTGGTCCACACCTGTACAGCCCCCAGGGGTGCTGCTGAGGCCCCAGAGACCACGTGGCTCCTGAGACTGGAACACAGGTATGGGGCCCTTCCCAGCAGACTGGGGGTTTCTCTGAGTCACCCATGCTCCCCCATTCCTCTGCCATCCTCCCAGCTGGGGTGGGGTCCCTTATGTAGGCCCAGCGACTCAGGATAGTGTGGGTGCAGGGGCCCCTTCTGAAGACATGGTCCACACCCCCTGGTGTCACCCTGGGGCTCAGTGGGCTCAGCTTTTAGAGATGACTGGGGTAGGGGAGACAGGTGCCTCGGCCAAGGCCCCAGAGCTATGGCCCTGGCCCAGAGCCCACCAGAGACAGCCCTGCTGGGCCAGGCTGGCCTGCCTGGGGGTTTCCGGAAGTGAAACCAGGATTGTCCAGGAAGCGGCCACAGGACCCATGTGGCTGGGCAAGAGGACAAAAGTCTGAAAGCTGAGCGGGTGTGTGTGTGTGTGTGTGTGTGTGTGCAGGGTCCTGACACAGACATGTTTTGGTAGGTCTGGAAGAAAGTCCCTCAGACCGGAGCTAATCTGAACCAGGCCCCACTGGCGGGTCCCCTACCCCCATTCCTAGGAGCCTCCAGCTGTCTGGGGGGTGGGGGGATTCTTCATTAGCCCTGGGGGAGGAAAGGGGATGGGGAGAGGGGAGGCCTCTGGAAGGGGAAGAGAAGCCAAGGGGAATCCAGCTCCCCTCCCCCTCCCATGCCCCCAAACTCAAAGGAGCAGGGTCTCCAGGAATGTCTAAATAAGCACTGGGCTCACAATGTGCCTGTCAGGGTATGTGGGGGAAAGGCTGTCCCCAGAGCGAGTGGGGGGCTTTGGAGGCACGGCACCTTCAGCAGGCAGGTCCCGGTGTATGAGGGCAGCCGGTCTGCGGAGGGTACAGGTCCTGGCAGCCAGGCTGTGCTGGGCCCAAGGGTGGCCATGTCCGCACTGAGCAAGCTGGACGTGGGCAGCTAAGGCCGGCTGGTGGGGCCACTGTCTCTGGGGCGGGGGGTGGGAGGGGCAGTGGGAAGGCCCCAAAAGGCCAGGATGGAAGTGGCTGAAGCCACGAGGCTGGGTGCCCTAAGGAGGCAGCTGCTGGAGGGTCTGGCCGGCCAGCTGAGGTTTCAGCCCCTGACAGCTGACCAGGCCCCTAGACAGCCAGAGCTGGGAGGTCTGTGGGAATTAGAGGGGCCTCAGAAAACCCCTGCGGGGGGTGCTGGGACAGACGGCTCCCTTCACCAGCGCCCAGCGCTGCCTGACTGCCTGATGAATGATACTGAATAGCACCCGAGCACCTGCTAAGCCCTGTTACCTGTTAGATCTAAGAGGTGAAAGGCCGTCCTGTTTACAGAACCACATCCCAACCACTGCCCGGCCCTGGCCCTGGCCCTGGCCCTGGCCCTGGCTCAGCAACCCCTGGAGACAGGGGCCACTGAAGCCACATCCTCTGCAGCCAGGCCCCAGCCCAGCACCGCCCAGCAGCCCAGGGCATGAGGAGACGTGGCACTGTCCAGGAAGTGCCCACGGTGGGGATCAGAGACCCCACTTCTGTTTACTCCATCTTGCTCCCACGTTGGGGAGACCAGGGTGCCCGGGGCTGGGATCAGGGTCCCTGGCTCTATCAGCCCAGGCAATGCTGCAGGGTCTCCAGGTGGACACAAGGGCACAGCAGTTGTCCTGGGCGGGGACACAGCCCTTGTGTGGGATGGTGTGTGCTGGGACCTGGCTCCCTGGGGTACTCTTAGAATTCATGTTCCTCGAGGGCTGAGCCTGCAGCTGCCCCTGCCGGCTGGGGACATGGGGGAGTGGGCTCCCACACCACCCAGGACTAACACGGGTCATGTGCCGGCCCAGGCCACGGGCAGGGAGTCCCTGCGGAAACCCAGCACCCAGATCCCCCAAGACCGGCAACCCCAGACCCTGGCAGGATAGAGGAGACTCTGCCCTGCACCTCCAAAGGGAAGGGACCGCTGGGTGGTCTCCTGCCTGTCCCCCAGCGTGGCTCCCAGTCCTGGGGTGCTTCCCCCAAACTCCCAGCTGGAGGCGGTTGCACTCGCTCCTGGAACCCTGTGGGCACAGAGCGCGCCGCTTCCCACAGCGTTCCGGAGAGCGCGGCACCCACCCCGGCCCCCGGTTCACAGGCCCCCCGAACGGCGGCCGGGCCAGCGCTCCTGGGGAGGCCCGCAGCGCTCCCCTGAGAAGCTGTTGGGGCCCGGGACGGCAGGGACCCCGCGGGCGCCAATGCCTTACCTGGGCCAGCAGCCCGAGGGCCAGGAGGAGCGCGGCATCCATCGGGGCCGGCGGAGGGGAGAGGCCAGGGCAGAAGTGTCGGGGCGCGGCGGCCGGCGTGGCGGCGCCTCCGCTAGGGCCAAGGAGCTCGCGCGGCTCGGCCCGGTTGAGTGACAGCGCGAGTGCGCCGGCCGCGGGCAGAATGACCGCACGTGTGTGGGCGGGGCCGGGGCTGAGTGACAGCGCGAGTGGGCGGGCCACGGGCAGAGTGACCGCACGTGTGTGGGCGGGGCCGGGGCTGAGTGACAGCGCGAGTGGGCGGGCCACGGGCAGAGTGACCGCACGTGTGTGGGCGGGGCCGGGGCTGAGTGACAGCGCGAGTGGGCGGGCCACGGGCAGAGTGACCGCACGTGTGTGGGCGGGGCCGGGGCTGAGTGACAGCGCGAGTGGGCGGGCCACGGGCAGAGTGACCGCACGTGTGTGGGCGGGGCCGGGGCTGAGTGACAGCGCGAGTGGGCGGGCCACGGGCAGAGTGACCGCACGTGTGTGGGCGGGGCCGGGGTTGAGTGACAGCGCGAGTGGGCGGGCCGAGGGCAGAGTGACCGCACGTGTGTGGGCGGGGCCGGGGCTGAGTGACAGTACGTGGGAGGCCTCTTGGCGGCCGAGGCTGGGCCCTGCCCGGCTGGGGGAGATGCCTGGGCTCGCAGAAGTCTAGAGTGGAGGGGGAGGGAAGGCTCTCAGAGAAGTCAGGGGTGGCGGGGACTGGGCTAGGCCAGACTGGATCCATTCGTTCTCCGTTTCACTGTTGTTTGAACTTGCCAGGCACGCCCCTGCCTCAGGGCCTTTGCACTGGCCATTCCCTCTGCCTGGAGGGCCCTTCCCTCAGCTATTCCCAGGCTGGCTCCCTCGCGCCTCCTGGGTTTTGTCCAATGGCACCTCCTCACCACACCACTGCGCCTCGCAGGTTCTTCGCGTGGTTGTTTACTGGCTCCCCCACTGGCCTGGAGCCCCACAAGGGCTGGGGTTTGTTCCCCGCTGATTCCTGGTCCAGCGTGGAGGAGGGGCAAACGGACAC
This sequence comes from Galeopterus variegatus, assembly GCF_000696425.1. Classification (NCBI taxonomy): domain Eukaryota; kingdom Metazoa; phylum Chordata; class Mammalia; order Dermoptera; family Cynocephalidae; genus Galeopterus; species Galeopterus variegatus. Next base: position 226,536 of record NW_007726285.1, on the reverse strand, counting down.
CTAGCCCAGGGCCCAGCCTGGGTGCAGAGCAGGACAAGGTGATGGAGTCTCCAGGAGGGGAGGGGTTGCAGGGGTCCCCTGGGGGGCCTTGGGCCTCTTCTTCATCACCCAACTCCTCATCTACTGGGGAGAGGAAAGGGTTACGTGAGGATGGGTGGACCAGGGAGACTCCCTGCCTCCGCAGGCCTGAGCGGGGCCCCTAGAATACCTGGACTCAAGAATTACGTTCTAGGGAACAGAGGGGATGGGGCGGGCTAGCCAGGAGGGGGCTCCTGAGGAGGTGACCTTTGGGTAGATAACTGTGACATGAAAGGCTGGAGCGGGGCCGGGGGGTGTGGTCTGCGACCAGAAGGGGCTCAGGCCCAAACCTCTGCTCAGCTCTGCATCTGGAGAGCGTCTGTCCCCACAGTCGTGGCCACCAGGATCGTCTGCTTCATGCATGCTCTGCAGACGGTGGTGTGCCAACCCAGATGTGCCCTGGCAGCCCAGGGTGAGGCGTTCCCTTCCTCCCCTCAAGTCCTTGTGGCCAGTGGGGGGGTTCCCGGTCACCCCAGCTCTGAACCCGCAGCTCCTGGAGGGAAAGGGCTGTGTCTTAAAGCAACTGCACCCCCAGAAGCACAGTGCTGCCGAGTGAACAAAGGGTTTGCATCTGCTCAGCGCCCCCGAGAGGGAACAGGAGGAATTACAATCGTCATTGCAGAAGAGGGTCTGAAGCTCCAGAGAGGGCGGGGGCTCCTCCAGGAAGCAGCAGAGTTGGGACGCCACCTGAGCCCTTGCCACTCCGCCTTCTCTGCATGTCCCGGGCTGGGCACTCAGAGGCCACAGTGTGGAGTGGTGAGGGACTCGCCAGCTTGCTCACTGGCGCACTGTGAAGACTTGGGGCTCCTCTGTCGCCATTCTCTCCTGCAGCTGTAAATGCCACCGGTAAGCTGGGGACACCCAAATCGATATCTCAGCTGAGGCCTGACCTGGACTTAGGCATTCGTGCACACACCTGACACCTCGTCCCTCAGCCCCATACCCTCCTGTGTTACGTTCCCGCTCCAACCAACTCCTGGTCCCTCCCAGCACCCTCTTCCCCTGACGTCCCATCTCATGGATCACTCCCAAACACGACTCCTGGTACACCCCAAAGCCCCCCAGTCCACTCGCCTCCTGCAGTATCCCCTTGTTCCCTGAGGCCCACTGCCTGGAGCACCATCTTTCCCAGTGTGGCCTGCAGAACTCCTCCTCATCCCTCAACTCCCAAGTCCAGTGCTCCTCCTGGAGCCCCCTCCTCACTTCAGCCAGAGGCCCCTCCTTCCTCCTCTGGTCTCCTGGAGGCCTCTGCTGGGTGTGGCAGTTGTTTAGCTACGTACTGTATCTGCAGTCTTCTTCAAGACCCTGAACTCAGGGAGTATGTGTGTGTTCCTCAACACCCGCACAGGCCCAGTGCCCAGTAGAGAGGCCCAGGAGGGAGCAGGGAGAGGGAGGAAGGACCCTGCAGGCTCTCTGTTTCCGACCAGCCCAGGCCCCTGCCCTCCCCAGGCAGGAGCAGGCAGGGACGCCTGTGTTCTCCTCTCCAGATCGGGGGTGGCTGTGAAGGGCGGCACCATCTGTGCCCTTGTTCTGCTTGGAAGCAGGCCAGGCCGCCTGCGGGAGGCAAGGCCAGCACCGACTCTGACATCACTGCTCCAAGATGGGGAGGGCGGGGAGCCCTCCGCCCCAAGGCTCTGAGGCCCCTGAGGTTGAGGAGTAGTCCCTTGGGGACCACCATCCTGTCTGAGGTTAGGGACCCCCAAACCTAGGGGTGGAGAAGCCCTCTGCATGCTTCTGGGTTTCTGCCTCATTGTGCTACTGCAGGGGTTAAGGTAGGAGGTAGAGAGATGGCCCCTGCCCAGGAAGAGGCTTGGGGGACCACCCTCTGAGAACCCCTTCCTCTCCGTTTCCCACCCTTCCTCTGCCTTGCTTTTGACTAGTGCCTCCCACCTAGCACAAGAGAGAAACCGAGGCCAAGCCCTTCCTCTTTGGGGTGTGGTGGTCTCCATGGGGGGCAGGGATAGGCTGGGCCAGGTTCTGGATGGATGAGTCCTAAGAGCTGGGAGGGCGCAGGGAGGTGAGGGTGGACCCCATCCGGGCAGACGCCCCCCGGGAGGAGTCCCCTCCACGTGGCTCCCATGGTAACGGGCAAGGCAGGAGGGCAGGAGCCTGGGTTCCAGTTCCAGCTCTGGAGCTTGGACAAGTCACTCTTCCTTCTGCCTCAGTTTCCTCTTATGTCAAAGGAGAGGTTAGGCTCCAGGAGCTCGGAAGTCCTGTCTGGCGGGGTCCACTTCGGGCCATGGGACCATCACTGCCAGAAAAGCTCTCCTGTTTCCCGAACGACATGGGGACACCTGATTGTCCTCTGTACCCCTAGACCTCTAGCTCTGACCCCACCTTTTTTTTCCCAGCTGCGCAACCTCAGACATTCCAGGCACCCACCCCAAACCCCCAGTGTCCCCAGCGTGGGGAGGGAGGGTGTCATGGGCGTGCGGGGGCCCTATGCCACTGAGCCCTGCCCCCTGCTGGGATCTGCAAGGCTGAGTGCACGCCAGTGCCACCTGGGTGGTGCTGGGGTCCCCGAAGCTTCCTGCGAAGGTCAGGGCCTCCTCCACCCCTGCTCCCCTGGGCGACCCCTCTTCTACTTTTCGGCCCATCCTCCAGGACTGAGCAGGGTGCAGTGGGGCCTCTGCTTGCTTGTCTAAGGGGGTGGCCTGTGGAAGGGAGAAGGGAGCAGGATCCGTGGGCAGGAGGAATTTTCAACTTTCTTGTGAACAAATGGGGGCTGTTGTTGGCTTTCAGCTGAGAAGGCGCGCTCCGCTGCGTTAGAGTAATGCTGTAACCGTACAGTGATGTAACAGTGATTACATATAAAATAATGCAGGTTTATATAAGGGTACACACAAACATGTGTACACACCCCAGCCCCTGACTAAGGGCCAGGCATTCAGTGCTCACAGTGCTGGGGAGCAGGACACTGAGGTTTAGCGGGGCCTGAAGCACAGCATGGCCCTAAAGGAGGCCGGGGGCTCTGCCAGGCTGAGGGCTGACCGCAGTGGCAGGGTGGGCAGGAGGCACTGGCCTGGGGAAAGAGGACATGAGCTTGGGAGCCTGTGGTCATCCGGGAGAAAGTGCTGGGCCGTGGTTGCTCGTGGTAACACCAGGGAAGGCTCAAAGGTTATCTTAGACCACTGTGACCCTGCACATGGGTGGCCCCGGCCAGTGGGCTGCAGTGCCCCTGCCCTTGCCACATTCTACGCTGGCCTGGAGGTCGGGAGGGGAGTTGGGTGGGACAGACACTCGCTCATTCATTCAACAATTACGTGTGCCAGGCCCCGTCCAGGTTCCTCAGAGCACAGGCCATCCTAACGTGGTGGAGCAGAGTAAGTGGGGGGTCCCCCAGTGGAGCCACATCCCTGGATCCTGAGCCCTGGTCTAGGCCTCTGTGGCCCGGATGGGGTAATGGGGTCTTGAAGAGGGGCTTCCTGACCTTGAACACCTCCCAGGGACACAGCAGACATGGTGGAGGCTGGATGGTGGGGTGTGGAGGGGTCAGGGATCTGCCTTGCCCTGTGGGTGAGGGGGCTGGGCTTGAGTGGCACTGTCCCATGTCCAGGCTGCCACCTGCCCTTTGGTGGCCACGGGGTGCAGTGCAGGCACGCCCGAGCAGCGCTCTTCAGGACTGAGGGGTGCTGTCTTTGTTCAGAAGCCCACGCAGACGTTTCCTGCAAACACATGCAAAAGAACAGTAATTTGCCATCTGTTTTTAAAGTCCTGGCCATTCAAGATACATGGACAGACATACGGACGGACACAGCAGACACAAGAGGAGCACCGGGGCCAGGAGTGCTGGCTGACCCCCACTGGCCCCTCCATCCCAAGGTCAGGAGGACCTGACCATCAGTCCTGGCTCTACAGGGAGCTGGGCAGAGGGGGGTCCTGGGGGTGAGGCTCTGTCCAGGCCTCTCTCTAGGGCTGTCCCTGAACTGCTGGGGGTGCGGGGGGTGGTCCTGTCCTGTCTAGCAGCTCTGACACTGGCCTTGTGTCCCGCCCCTCCTGTGGGGACAGAGGATCCGGCCAGGCAGTGGCCGCAGGCACTAGTGGTCGGTGCTCAGCCAGGGATGGCCAGAGACAGCGCCACCAGCCTAGCAGCCTGTCACAACCGCGGGCACCGGCAGGGGGCAGTATGGTTCCAGGGACGCCCAGCCGAGCCAGGGCTGGGCGGGAGGGAGGTGGCTGTCTGGTCCTCCTGCTTGTCCCAAGGGTCTTCAGGGCCCAGCTAGGATGGGGGCGATGGGCTGCACCCCAACATGCTCCTCCAGGCATGGAGCCCCCAGGCCTGCTCCGCAGCTGGCCCAGCACCACAACCCAGCATGTGGGCCCTGCCCCCTCGGCTTCCTGCTTGAGGAGCTCCCACCCTGGACAGGGTCAGGGGAAAAGGCAGCAGCCAGTGGGGGTGGGAGTGGGGAAGGGGCTACTGAGCTCAGGCCAGCGTGGTGGTCCACGTCCACCACCTTCCCTGGCCCAGCACCCTGGCTGGGAGGGGGCAGCCCACCCCGAGTCTCACCCCAGGTGGCCCGTGGCTGACCCCTCGTGCTGAGGCACCCAGGCCGGCAGGGCTCCTGAGGTTCAGCAGGTCAGGGCTGGCCACAGTGACAGGGACAGGAAGTGGGCAGGCCAGAGACTAGAGCACTGGCAGCTGAGCCCACGAGCCCACAGGAGGCCACTGCCTCCTGCAGTGCCTGAGCTCCAAGCACCCTTGTGAATAGGGGTGGGGGCAGGTGACCTTCTCCTGCTCCAGCTTGTAAAGCTGTGTGTCTGGCGCCTGGGAAAGAGTGTGACCCCCCGCCCCACTCCCCAGCAAACCACAAGTCTGGCAGGTGCTGAATCAGCCGCACCCTGTGCTGGGCATCCCTGCCTGGTGTGGACGTCTGGCCATTCTCTCCTGCACGCCGTCTGCCTGTCTCTCTGTCATCTACCTCCCCCATGCCAGCATCACCGTCCTTCATCTTCTCAGCCCAACACTGGTGACAGGAGGGAGGAGGGAAGGGGAAGGTGGAGTGGAGGAAGGGGGAGGTGGGGGAGGGATGGGAGTGGGGGGGCTTTGCCTTAAGGGCCTGGGAAGTTCACTGTCATCATCACTGGGTGGAGTGAAGTCTCCTGAGAGTTCACTGGGCCTTGGTGGGCCCTGCCCTGAGCCGAGGGTGGGTGGGCAGGGGGCATAGGAGGGTGCACAGGGCAGCCCCCTTTGTCCTCCTCATTCAGTCAGAGCCACAGGAGCTGACGGTCCAGGAGAGGTGCAGTGTGGACAGTCAGACCCCCGGAGCCGTGCAGCGAGGGTGGACAGCCTCTGCCCTTTGCGCTAGGCAGGAGCTCATGGGTGGGGGTGAGGGGTAGGTTTGGCAGGCCCCAGAGCAGGTGTCTACAGCTCAGGGGGCCATAGTCAGGGGTCTGCACTCCAGGCTGTGCCTGTGCATGAGGAAGGGGCAGTTGCTGACGCTTAGCCTGGCTTGAGAGACCAGCAGGGCGCCAGCTCCTGAAGCTGTCTCGGACACTTGCGGCTCTTGGTTCTGATCCCATACTTGGGAGACCTAGGGCAAGGCCCATTCTTGGTGGCCTCTGCGAGTTCCTGTTTTCTGCTGTCAGGAGAGTCCAGCATGGTCCCAGGGTCACTTCATACACAGACCCTTCTTTGGGAGATCAGTGTACAGGCCAGGGGCTGGGAGAGGAGAGTCCCTGTCAGCAAGAAGCTTCTGGTGGGACGGGTAGCCTGGTGGCAGGTTCTTCCGTCCTGAGGGGAGGGCAGGGGCCAGTGGCTGTCCCCTCGGCACTCGGGCCCCCTGCACCTCCCTGCTCTTCCTGGCACAGCTGCGTTGGCGCCCCTTCAATCAGAGCAGAGCACGGTGGGGTGGGGGAGGGCTGTGGGGGCAGGGAGGCACGTGGAGGGTCCCAGGCAGCCCCTGCCCATCCCCCAGCCCTCTCCACTCTGAGCCGGCACCACTGTCTCTCAATCAATATCAAGTGGACAGGTGACAAATTTGGGAGTGAAGAATCCCAAGCAGCCCTATAAATCACATTAATGACCATTCAGATTAAATCAATCGCTGTAATAGAATCAATTTAGCTGAGGCGTGTCGCCGCTGCATTCACTCTCACCCTCCAGCCTCCAGCCTTGCAGGGAGAGGCGCCGCTGCTGACGATTCCTCTGCCACAGGCAGAGCTCTCACAGCTGCTGTGTCCCTCTCCTGTCACAGAGCGGGGACAAAGGCTGGTTCCGCCTGGGGTGGGAGTATGGGGCCATGTACCCACCCTGCATCCTTGTCTTCTCCAGACTGGGACCAGGACAGGCCCAGAGAGGGGCCTGCACCCTGCACAATGCAGGAACTCCAGACAGCCGGCCTCGAGCCCTGGAGAACAGGCAGGCGATGGCCCTCCCAACCACATCTGGACCGCGCTGGCCTCGCCACCACTCACCAGGCTGTCCAGAGAGCCCAGGGCCCTGGGCAAAGAGCCCGCTCCCTGGGAGCAGCCGGCATTGGGGAGAGCCTCCCTCCTTCGGCTGTTGCTGTCTCTGGTGTGGGCGGAGAACACCCGGTCTGCAGCCAGCACCTGTCCCCTCCTGGGCAGCCGTCCAGGCAGTGCCCAGCACTCCCTGCAGTCACACTCAGCGTGTGCAGCGTGGCTAAGCCCCACGGCCCATCTTTCTGCTCCACCCGCTCTTCCTCCTGGATTCTCCATCCAGGCTGCAGAGCTGGAGCCCAGAACATTCTAGACGGCCCCTTTCCCCAGGCTTTGCACACCCCCTGGCACCTCCAGCATTGCAGCCTCCTCCTGCTGTCCACTGTCCTTGTCGTCATCCTGCTTCCAGGACCTCCCATGTTCAGCGCCCTCTGGTGTCCTAGTGGACTTTTTGGAATTTGCCCCAGACCCTCATGGCTTGTAGCAAATGTCCTGTTTACTCCTGGCATCCCTCCCTCTTTCCCAAGAGCACCCTCATGTCATTTCAGGGAGTGACTTCTCTCCCCTGCCAAGGGGGGCTGCAGCAGGCTGTGTCCAGCAGGTGTCCCCCTGCTCCAGGTCTGCCTGGCTCCTGCCTTCCTCCCTCCTGTGGGCAGCCGTGTCCCGAGGCTCCCTCTGTGGGCTTCCTGTTGCTGCATTGTGGCCCCATCTCCACAGTGCCCAGCACTTGTCCCTTGGGACTGTGGCCTCTCACCAGACTGGAGCTCCATGTAGGCAGGGACCTCATTGCAGATAATCTTGTCTCTGATGAGTGTCTGGCATCTGATGGACACCCACGAGCTCCACGTTGGGAGAGGAGGGGACTTCTGCAGTCCCAGTAAGCCAGGGTTCCTGCAAAGTGTTGCCTGAGTCTCCAGGCATCTTGCCCTGCAGGAGCGTGGGGCAAGTACGGCCCAACGGCTCACCTGCTGTAGATTTGCTGTTTGCCAGACGGCTCAACCCAAGACTGAAGGGTGCTGGGAGGCCTGACCCTTGGTCAGCATTCTCATTACTGCCTGAAATAAAGTCACGAATGTGGCTTGAGGCTTGGTGATTTCCGATTGAGCCTATGGGTTGCACTAGTCTGTTCCAATGAGCTGAATCCTGATGGGGTAGTAGAGGCCTCCTGGGAGATTTAAAAATATTGGGTGGACAAGGAGGGTCTGGTTTGGCATAGAGGGTCCATCCGCATGGAAAGATGGGGCTGAATTTAGCTGAACCCAAGGTGCCCAGAGGGGCCCAGCTGCTGAAAGGAGGAACTTTTGGGCTGGCCCGGTGGCGCACTGCTACAGTGCACCGCTTGGGAGCGTGGTGGCGCTCCCGCTGAGGGTTCGGATCCCACATACAGACCAGTTCCCGCTCACTGGCTGGGCGAGGTGTGGGGGCAACACCGAGGGTTGCGATCCCGTTGCCAGTCCCGGTCCGGTACGGGCGCGACACTGAGGGTTGTGATCCGTTGCCGGACACGAAAAAAGACAAAAAGGAAAAAAAAAAAAAAGAAAGAAAGGAGGAACTTTCTCCTGGGCTGCATTCACAGAAGGGCCATGCTCCTGACATGGCTACATTCCAGTAGTGGATTTGTATCTAAAGAGGAGCATCTTCAGCCAGAGCAGGGCTCAGAAAATGAGAAGGGGCTTGATATGGATTGTGCCCCCCAAGTTTTATGTATCAGTAGGTTGATCCCCCGGTGACTGTTAAGAGGGTGGAAAATCCTATTATGGTAATTGAAAGGTGGGGCCTTGAAGAGGTGATTAGACTGTAGGACCGTGCAGCAGTGAATGGATTGTAAGTGGTGGTCAGGGGCGTGATTCTGAGGGCTTGGAAAGGAGAGTGAATGAGGTTAGTCCCTTTCTGCTCCACCATTTTCTGCTGTGTGAGACCCCCGCATTGCTGTGAAGCCACCAGCAAAGAAGACCCTCACCAGATGTGTTCCCTGGACTTTGGACTTCCCAGCCTCTGATACCATAAGCAATAAATTTCATTTTCTTTATAAATTACTGTGTTTGGGGCTAGCCCATGGCTCATGTGGGAGAATGTGGAGCTGACAACACCAAGGTTTGGATCCCATATAGGGATGGCCAGTTAGCTCACTTTGGGAGAGTGTGGTGCTGACAACACCAAGTCAAGGGTTAAGATCCCCTTACCAGTCATCTTTTAAAAATAATTAATTAATTAATTAATTAATTAATTAATAATAAATAACCAACCAACCAACCAACCCAGTTCTGTGTATTTTGTTATAAGCAGCAGAAACAGACTAATACAGGGCTACAAAACCTACTGGAGAGGGAATACAGGAACTGGAGCTGCTGACGAGGGTGGAGTAGATACCTGCTGGTTGTCTACTGGTGGGCTGTTCCCACCTATGTTTAGATGCACTGTACTGCCAAGGACAGAGGCCTTAAGAGTGCCAGAGGAAAAAGACCTATTTACTTAAAATATATAAAGGCCGAAGACTTCTCACTGACAACTACGCATGTCAAAAGTGCAAAAGGAAAATAACTTGCATTTTATACCCAGATAAACTGTCATTCAAGAGTAAGGAAAACAATTCAGATCACAAAGATTGAGAGATCTCACCACTCAAAGACACTCACTAAAAGAGCTATTATAGGGGCTGGCCAATTAGCTCAGCTGGTTAGAGCATGGTGCTGATAACACCAAGGTCCAGGGTGCAATCCTATACCGGCCAGCTGCCAAAAAAAGAAAAAGTAAAAATTGAAAATAAAAGAACAATTAGGGCATTGTTTATTGAAGTAAACTCCTTGAGCCAAGAAGTTGATGAAATGTCAGTATATTTAACTATTGACTGTAAAAACAAAGCCTATTAATTTTTATGTCAAGCAAAACAAAACTGAAACTCTAAAAAACCATTTGAGGTAGTCAAGGAGCATTCAGTAGGTGGCAATGTCACGCAGCAGCCGTGTCATGGCCACAGGGTCCACGTAGGAATCACCATAAACCTGGCTGGGAAAAAACTACTACAGACTTTTTGGTAAGTATGTTTTTAAAATTTTTGAGGGTACTCACTAAAAGAACAGGAATTTCGTTTATAGCTTCCAAATAAGCACAGAGAAAAAAATGTAGAGAACATTATTAACACAAGAAAACAGAAGGAAACAGCAGCCCCAGGACGGCAGGCAGGAGATGTGACACAGGACAGCGGAGGCAGGTCTGAGCACATCGGTTGTCACGATGAACGCACCCAATGCTCCTCATAAGAGACAGCGTATGGGATGGGATTAGAAACCTGAGATCCAGCTATGCTGCTCACAAGACACACACACAAGACCACACGGAGGTGGTGATCAGGGCAAGGAGAGATACCAAATAACAATCCACCAAAAACATACAGCAATCGCCAGTAATATGGGCCTAAAAACACAATGTTGGAATATATAAAGAAAAAACTGATAAATTACAAGGGACACAAGCAACTCTACAATTGTAGGGGAGATATTAACAAGCCTCGTGCTGAGAGATCTGGCGAGGCGAGTGTGAAGGCTCGGGGCACGGAAATAACCAAATTGACAAGTTTAATCTAACAGACCCTTTTCAATTGCCAGACCCTGAAGTAAAAACACAGGGAGGGCAGGAGAAGCTCGGCTCTCAAAGCACGGGACCTGCGTGCCCACATTCTCTGCACATTGCAGCATAGCGCTCCCCGCCGGTGAGTCTGAAATGTTGACACCTGAGATGTGCTCCTAGGTAGCTCACGGGCTAAGAGATTCATTCAGTCAGCAGCAATGACTGCATGTTAGGAGCATGCCACAGGGACATTCAGGCGGCACCTAAGGACCCGAGGGCTTTTACCAGAAACACAGGAGGCTGGAGCTCAGCTTCAGCCACCAGGAAAAGAGCAGGAGGGAGGAGCTGACGGAAACCAGTGAGAACCATCCAAACAGAAGAGCAGCAGGCAGCCATGTCCAGCAAGGTGAACAAGGAACGAGGCAGGCACAGCTGTCGAGGAGACGACAAGCGACCTCAGGCCACTCAATCTGAAAACCCGGAGGAAATGTGCGCAGGGGTCAAAACTGACATAAGCAGCAGAAATTTTAAGCAAATCGTTAGCCCTAAGGAAACTGAATTGGTAATCAAAGACGTCCCTGCTCCCTCCCAGCAAAGAGCTCAGGCCCATGCGGTCTTAGGCCAGTCTAAACACTCTTTGAAATCTTAAGTAAAATGTAGGCCCGAGTCCCACACCACACCCTGTGGGCAAGAAGCATGTTGGAACTCAGAACTTTGCAGATGTCTGGAAGGCACATTTGCCCCTGACGTGTTACACCTGGCAGGGCCTGGGAGGTTCCATGACCAGCACTGTAGCCCTGCAGTGAGATGCTCCGAGGTTCACACTGTGTGGGGTCCAGAGAGACCAGAGGGGGCTTCATCTCTCCGCTCCTTTGCCAAATGAGTTCACCACAAACATAAAAAAACAAAAACTTTAAAATAACTTTGGTTGTCAGAACTTTTTTGGGTTTTGGAATTGTAAATAAAATTCCATGGATCTAGATCAACAAACAGAGTAAACAGAATAATCCAGCCCCCCACCCCCCCACACCCACAGAAGCGACAGAGCAGGGCATGTCCCAGGAATGGTAGCGTTCTCTAATAGCAGGAAGTCCAGACAAACGGAGTAATAGATGAGAAAAAATTTCAGTAAAAGCTAGTGCTCATTCATGAAACATCTGAGCAATAAATTAGTTGGTCTGAGTGAGAGTGTCTGTCGCTAGTGGTTCTGGAGGCGGCCCGTAAACCTCCGGGAGAGCACGGGCCTCCCACTCCCATCTTCTGGTTTCTATTTTGCTGGAGATTTCAGTGGTGCAGTAAGAGGAGAAAAGAAGGAAACAGGAAGGCTGAGAGTTGCAAAGGAGGAGCCATGACAGATGTCAACCTGGAGAAGAAACCCACAAGAGAGCCCTCACGGTAGGACAGAAGCTCAGGAAATACGAACCAACAGCATTTCGGGAACTGGTTAAAAAAGAAATTAAAAGAATCCCACTTGGGATTCCAACAAAAACTGTTGAGTACCTGGGACTAAATCTCTCAAAAGATGTGCATGATTATTACAGAGGAAAGTGCCGAACACGAGGGACAGGAAAGGCTGAAGGTCGTGTTCGTGGACTGGAGGGTGTAATTTTGTAAAGACGTCACCAAATCAATCTGTAAATTCCAGCTTCAGGAAACACTCCAATGCGGTTTTCTTAAGTGGAGCTTTAAGCTGCTCTTACAGTTCGGATGAAAGGGGGAAGGGCCAGGAGTAGCCAGGACTATCCTGAAGGTGGAAACAGGAGCAGGTACCTCGTCCTGCCAGTGTCCAGACTCAGGAGAAGCCGCAGGAAGCAAACGGGACAGCTGCTGCGGCCACAGAACAGATGGGACGGCGGAGCTGAGGTGCTGGCTCAGCAGGACAGAAGCTGCCCGCAATGCGCTGGGCGGAGGCGATGGTTCTGCAAAAGGTGCTGGGAAAATTAGTCATGCCACTGGGAAAAGCCAGGGCTCTACTTCACACACACAAATAAGTTTCCAATGAATTGAGGGCTTCAATGAGAAAAGAGACACTTTGCAACTTTAGAAAAACGTAGGTGGAAACGCGGCTGGCTGGTATGGGGGCGGACCCTAGCCGCTAGTGTCATCAGTGCCACGCTCTGACCTTCTGAGCAACTGGCCAGCCCCTGTGAAAATACATTTAAGAGCTTGGAGTAAGAAATGGTTTTTTAGACAAGATACCAAAAACTCAAACCAAAAAAAGAAAAGATTAATGCATATTTGAATACATTAAACTTTTAAAATTCTGCACATCAGTAGTTAGCATGAAGATGTAAGAGCCAGCTGTGTAACTGATGCATAGTCAAGAAATATCAACAACCTGACAGAAAATGGGCAAAGAACATGAAGAGGCGGTGTGCAGGATCAGTAAATGAAGTGGCTGATAAATACATTCGAAATGTGCCACCTAACTCGTAATCAGGGAAACGCAAATTGAAATAAAAAGGTTCCATTTCACATCCAGCACAGTGGCAAAAATTGCAAGTTTGGCCATCGGGATGCTGGCTCGTTGGGGGACAAGGTGTCTTGTGCCTGCAACATGGAATCTGTGTGGCGCAGCCTGTCAGGAAGCATCACGCCATATCTAGTAGATAGAAGACACCAGAGCCCGTGATCCAGCAATTCCACTCCCAGGAATATGTCCTGGGGAAATTCTTCCACTTGCTAGAAGAGGCAGCATCCGCAGAATGCACCTATTCTCACAATGGTGGGATACAGGACTTCCACAGAGTGGTGTCTGTCACCAGGGTGGTGACATATCAAAGCATAACACAGAGGTGCAGGGTGATACAGACTCTGTGGCACAGTCTGCATTGGCTTTGGAAACCTACACCAATGCTGTCACTTAAGCACTGTAACACTGAGTCCTGTGAGGACAGGGAGAAGGCTGGGCGCCTGGCTCTGTGGTGTCTTACTTCCTGCAGACCGAGAGCACACTGGGCAGAAGACTCAAACCATGAACTTGAGCAGGGACACTTAGGGTTGGCCATAGTCTTCTCTCTTCTGTCCACAGTATTTAAAATGTTTTTTAAAAATGCTCTTGGGCCGACCCCGTGGCTTACTCAGGAGAGCGCGGCGCTGGGAACGCAGCGGTGCTCCTGCCGCGGGTTCAGATCCTACATAGGGATGGCCGGTGCGCTCACTGGCTGAGCGCGGTGCGGGCGACACCAAGCCAAGGGTTGCAATCCCCTTACCGGTCACAAAAAAAAAAAAAAAAGTTCTTAATCCACATTAATAGATTTCACTGCTCTGGGGACAAGAGAAGCCAGGGGTCCATGTGCAGACTGGGAGGTATTTTGTGGACTCCACCTGCTGATTAGGAAATGCAGGCTTCTAGGCCTGGGCTCTGCCTCTCCAAGTCCAGCCTGGTGCCAGCTGCTCCAGCTCCCAGCACGTCCCTGAGCTTCCCCTAATCCTGCGCTGGCCACCACCGGCTGAGGCAGCTGATCCCTGGAAGGTGGCACTGAGACCAGATCTGCATTGTTTATGTACACTTATGTATCTGTGCATGTGTGCGTGTACTTGTAGGTGTGAGATGTGTGTGTGTGTACATGCACGTATGTGTATGGGAACATGGGTATACATACATGTGCATGTCTGTATTATGAGTCTCCATGTGTTTATATGTGTGTGTGTCTGCATGTGTGCATGTGCACACATTTGTATCATGTCTCTGTGTGTGCATATATCTGCATGTGTGTGCATGTGTGTGCATGCATACATTTCTGTCTATATTGTGTGTCTCTGCATGTATCTGCGTGTGCATGCATGTCTTTGCATGTGCACACGTCTATTGTGTCTGCATGTGTATATACGTGTGTGCACATCTGCATATGTATGATGTGTATGTGTGCATGTCTGTGCACATCTCGTCTGTGCATGTCTGTCTATAATGTGTCTGTGTGTGCATGCCTGTCTATAATGTGTCTGTGTGTGCATGCATGTTTGTGCATGTGTATGTCTGTATATATTGTCTGTGTGTGCACGTGTATGTACATCTGTATTGTGTCTGTGAGTGTGCAGGAGGCAGCCAATCCAGCCAGTGTGGGGGTGTCACCGTCTTTTCCTAACTAGGAGACTGCTCTTGTCATTAAGGTAGGTGCTGACGGGAGTGTCGCTGATGAATTAACAATGCGGCTGCTTGCTGTTGCTGTTGTTTTAATGGTTTTTATTGTGTGGTGGTGGGAAAGGGCTGGCAGGCAGTAATGAAGTAGATTGATGACTTAATGGCCTGTAGCCATTACGGAGTAATCGAATGGCTGTGTGTATATGATCCAGCTGCTGATGGGGACGTGCACAGCAAGCCGATGTCAAGAGGGGCTGCTGGCGGGCACCGGCTCCTGCCTCAGTGAGGACCCCAGGGCTGGGCAGAAGCCACCAGGTGAAAGGACTGTGCAGATGCACCCGCCACACCCAAGTCTGGGCCTGCCTGCCGCCAACAGGACCCCACACAGACACATGCACACCCCCACATACCAGAAGCCTGCAGCAAACCTGCCACTGTGCACCCACATGCAGAGGGCACCCAGACCCTCCTGCGTTTGCTCGCTTTCTGGCCTGCATAGGACTGCACGTGCACCCCCACACTGCACCCACAGATACCGCTGACTCACAGACTCACCTGCACAAATGCCCACGGGTCAGAGGCAGAGCCTCAAGGAGGAAGGAAGCTGAGGGATGGGTGCCTTCGGGGAGACCCACCTTGGGGTCAGGGGCAGGGCCTGCAGGTCACTGGCCCTGGAGGTCATGGGCTGCACCCAAGGGTGCCGAGTCTCAGCAGAGGAAAAACTGAGCACAGGCCAGAAAGACGAGGTGCCCTGGGCATGGCTCTAACGAGGCAGGGTCCTTGGCCTGTGAGTCCCCCCTTCATATCAGCTCTGCCCCTCAAACTGTCCCAGAGCCACTTCTGGCACTGGGAAGGGAGACAGGACAGCGAGAAAACTACCTGCCTGGGGTCCTGGTGCCCCCGAGGCCAGCAGGACACAGCCGGCTCTGGGAACTGACCCCAGGCCCGCCAGCACCAGGCTCCACACCCTCCTCCATGAGCAGGTCCTGGTGAACCTGCTCATCAGGGACTGAGGGCCAAGGAGGGGACCCATCTACCGAGCCTGCAGCCTGCACTGGGAGCTGCCCAGGAGCTTTCTGGAATGTGATTTCCCACCAAATCCTGCTCATGCCCTTGGACATAGGCACCTTACCCATCTTCACAGGTGAGGACAGTTTCCAAGAGGCAGAGGCAGGGCTGGCGCAGGTGAAAGGTGTGCCTCACCTCTGTACTTGTGTCAAGGAATGTCACAACTTTGGACCCGCAAGAGGGAAGGAAAGGCCCAGGAAGGTGCTGACAAGAGCAGGCAGAGGTCAGGCTTGCTCTGCACAAGGCCAACCACGTACCAGCCTCTGGACAGAGTGGACGGCCCCAGGAAGATGGGCTCCGCATGCCCTGTCCTGGAGACTCCTTCCCACATAGGTGCGTTCGTCACCTGTGAGCGTGCCAAGGTTGCCTGGGCCCATCCCTCATGGGCGACCAGGAGTGCAAGGCAGAGGTTGTGGAGGAAGCTTGGGGAGGACATGGGCACACGGGGACAGAAGGGACACCCTAGTCCCATTTCCAAGAGAATCCTTCAATAATCTCTTTTCTTCCCCTTAAAATTCCAGCTAACAGGGCCGGCCCGGTGGCGCACTGCTATAGTGCGCCGCTTGGGAAGCGCGGCGGTGCTCCCGCCGAGGGTTCGGATCCCACATACAGACCAGTTCCCGCTCACTGGCTGAGCGGGGCGCGGGAGCAGCACCGAGGGTTGCAATCCCGTTGCCGGTCCCGGTCCGGTACGGGGCAACACTGAGGGTTGCGATCCGTTGCCGGACACGGAAAAAGACAAAAAAAAAAAAAAATTCCAGCTAACGGCTGTTTAGTGTAAGGATACAGGGGAATAGAAAGATGCAGTGACAAATCACCACAAACTTAGGGGCTTAAGACAACACACGTCTATTCTCCTGCATTTATTCATCTTGCAGATGTCTAATGGGTCTCACTGACTTGACCAACATCACGGTGTGGGCAGGGCTGGCTCCTTCTGGAGGCTGTGGGGAGACTCCATCTCCTCGTCCCTTCCAGCTTCTAGAGGCCACCCCAGTCCTGGGCTGTGGTTCTTCCCTCCACTGAGCCAGCGACGCTGGTCGAGTCCTTCTCATACCCCGTCTCTGACTCCAGCCACCTCTCCACTTAGAAGGACGCTGTGATCACACTGGGACCACCTGGATGATCCTGGGCAATCTCCTTGACCAGCACCCTCAACTCCATCTGCAACCTTAAGTCCCCTTTGCTGTGTGAAGTGCTGTATCCACAGGTCCTAGGTAGGAGGTCTTTGGGGGCTGCTGTTCTGCTGAACACAGGCGGGAGCTGCCTCACAGTGCTGCTGGTGTCTGAGGGCAGCTGGTGAGCACAGGACAGCAGGGTGCCTGACAGGGGCAGCACGGAGCTCCCTGTGGACTGCCTGCCTGGCTGTGGTTTCCAGCTCCATGCTAGCTGACCACTGCTCCACCAGGCCCTAAGAGCCGAAGTTCCCCTCGGGTAAGACTGTGGATCAGGCCACCCCAAGGTTGGCTGCTGTTGGAGTAAGTGCTGGCCCTCGCCGCCGGAAAGGCCAGCAGACCAGCCCCTTCTCTGTGGGACACGTGGGCAGGGCTGCTCTCCAGCTCCAGTGCATGTTCCGTCCTGGGCTCCCCTGGGCATGTGCCGCAGCCTCACCTGCATGCTGGACACAGCTCCGTCCCAGGACACCCAGTCCAACCTGAGCCACAGAGAGCAGCTCGAACGCATCTTCCCCCAGAGCACCTGCAGTCAGCGGTACCAGTCGGGCCTGGCCAGTGACTCACTGCCAGAGGCGGAGCAGAAGGACCGTTTCCACCCAGACTCCTCGCCCAGGCTGTGTCCTGGGACAGTCGCTCACCCACCTTCAGTTGCCTCATCTGCAAAATGAGAGGAGGTGGGAGAGCCTCCATTGAAAGGGGCCGTGAGCCTGTAGATCCGGCGTGTGCTGGCCGCGTGGGAACCTGAGGCAGGACTGCGCCTGCTGCCCCGAGGAGCCTGGTGTCAGCTAAGGCAGATAGGCCCAGCCCGGCCACTGTGTCCATCCATCCTGCCAGGTGACAGTGCCTCTCCCGAGCTTTATTAACAGTGTGTTGGCCGGCGGACGCACGGCTGCCCGAGTGATGGATCGTGAAGAGCCTTCATGGCTGTTTATTCCCAGTGGCCTAGTCCACCCCAGCGTGGTCCGCCTAAGGTTGATGACTGTGACATGGCAATCTTATATCAATCAATCTATTTGGTGGGCTAAAATCCTGCTGCATAGTTGATGTTTTAACAAAGGACATGCTTTACAGCACCAGGCAGCATGAAGGCTGCTCTGACCTCCTGCTCCACTGACTCTGAGGGCCTGCCGAAGCAGGGGCAGAACAGAGGGCCCCAAGGAGTGTGAGCCCAGCTCAGGGAGGTGTTAGGAGGCATGGCTGCACATGTAGGACTACAAGGAAGAGGGCGGCCGAGCATGATCCTCCCCCACACCGACCAGAGGTGCAGTGTCCAGGAAAAAGACAAGGCCCAACTGCAGCTGCTTTGGGGAAGAGCAGGGACCACGGGAAAGTGGGCCAAGGACACCTGCAGACAAAGAGGGAGGGATGGGGCAGGGGGCATGCACACAGGTGCATGCAGGTGTGCATGCGTGTGTATATATGCACGCGGGTCCTCCATTGCCTCCTCAGGGAGCGCCTGGCTGCCCCTCAGTCAGGCTCTCTGTGCAGGTGGACTTCGGGCCCTGCCCTGGGGCGCTCAGCCTGCAGGAGCCAGGGCAGTAGAGGGCATAGCGCTGGGGCCTCCCTCTGGTCATGGAGAGTCAGACCTCAGGTCTGTGCTGGTCCTGGGGGGCCTCTAGGACTGAGAAGCTTTGCTCTCAGCCTCTCTGGGCCAGACATCTGTGCCTGAGATACTGCTGGCTTTGTGGCTCAGGGAAGGCAGGTTCCAGGCGATGCTGGGCTTAGCTGTGGAATGACAGCTCAGGTCCCACGTGCAGAAAGTGCTGGTGAGGCCATGCTCGGAGGGAAGACACAGGGTTCACCAAGAGGGTCTCAGCATAAACATGGGCGGCCACACTCACATGGGCCTGGGCGAGTTTCTGACCACCAGGAACATCAGTGCCCGTTGTACCCAGGCAGGGCTGGCATGGGGTCAGACACGAAGGCCCATGGGCTCAGCTGCTACAGGGTCAGTGGTGCTGACAGCCACCGTGGGTCCCCCAGTTCCTGCCCCTGATCTTGGTGTTGCCTTTCTGGCCCACCCAGAAGCCAGGAGGGATAACGAGATCCCGGTGGGGGTGACATGGGGTGGCAGCCCACTCCCAGGCACCGGTTCCTGGCTCTAACCTGGGGTGGTGGGTGGGGCTGCTGGGTGGGGGGCCAGGGTGCAGGTGAGGGGGGAGAGAAGTTTCTGGAGTCTCTACTTGGCTGCTGAGTACATGTCGGGGGCACATACATGCAGATGTGAGGTGGCCTCTGCACGTGTTCTTTTTTTTTTTTTTTCCTTTTTGTCTTTTATCGTGTCCGGCAACGGATTGCAACCCTCAGTGTCGCGCCCGTACCGGACCGGGACCGGCCA